>NW_026945555.1:902513-930013 GCF_034702125.1 Engraulis encrasicolus | reverse complement strand
CGTCTTAAAGCGTTAATGCATGAACTGGTGTCTAATGAGTTGGCTACTTCAATGTGAATGGCTCTGCTTGTCATGCAGGTGAATAGGACACCATACCTTTTCACCAGGGATCTTCCTCGCTTTACCTCAAATGGACCAAAATAGTCCACGCCTGTGTTGGTGAATGGCGGGAGGTCGGGTTGGAGTCTCTCTTGGGGTAAGTCGGACATCATCTGCTCTCCAGCTCGTGCCTTGTATCGCCTGCAAACACACTTGGACAGAATTTTTCTGGCGGCTGAGTTGGCATTACTGATCCAATATTTCCTGCAAAGTTCAGACAGCATATGGCTTCTTCCACCATGCCCTGTTATCCTGTGCACATGTCCTAATATCAGTTTGGCCACATGTGAATTCTTAGGGATTATGATGGGACATTTTCTGTCTTCTCCTATTGCCATCCTTTTCAGCCGGCCGCCTACTCTGATTATGCCATCCATTAGAGTTGGGTCAAGTTTGTACAGTGTGCTTTCTCTTTTCACTTCAGGACTTTTTGTGGCAAGGCTTTTGTGCTCATCTGGGTAATGTTGTGATTGGACAAAGCGAGCAATGGCTATTTCAGCTGCTTTTAGATCTTGCACATTCACTTGTTGGCCACCAAGTTTGTAGTCTGGTTTGTTCATCATGTTCCTTGTCATCATTTTGCCTTGTTTTCTTATTTGAGCCAATTTTCTCAATGTTTCTTTTAGTTTTAAGAACCAAGAAACGGCAACTCTTAGTTTTGTCCAGTCAGAGTAATGTGTAATGAGTGTATGTGTTGCGTTTTCTCCTGTTGTGTGGTGTAACGTTGTACTCACTATGTGTTTTTTTTACTTCAGGGTCATCTGGTGCAAGTAATGCGTTTGGCTTGGTGTCAACTGACCATTTCTGCTCCGCCTCCCACAGAATGTCTGGTCCATGAAGCCATCTTTTGTTGCTTAGGAACTTTTCTGCACTTTGGCCCCTGGTCACATCATCAGCGGGGTTGGATTTGGTGTCAATGTAGTTCCATTGACATACCTCACTTGCATCTCTAATTGCTGCGACTCTGTTGGCAACAAAGGTTTTGAATCTGGAGTGTTCATTGGCTATGTACTTGATCACAGACTGACTGTCAGTCCAGAACACAGACCTATCCAGCTGTAGCTGTAAGCTAGATGTGAGCATTTTGTCAACTTTTGTAGCCAACACAGCTGCAGCAAGTTCCATCCTTGGTATCGTCATCCTCTTCAATGGTGCCACGCGTCCTTTTCCCATCACCAGAGCGATGTGGATGTTGTTCTGGTCATTCTGAAGCCTCAGGTAAGTTGCTGTTCCGTAGCCTTGGTCGCTTGCATCCGCGAAATGGTGTAGTTGTGCTTGAGTCACTGACCCGAATCCAGCCGTCTTAAAGCACCGCTGCACTTTGAAGTTGGACATCAGGGGGAAGCCAGCTGACCACTTCGACCACTGCTCACGGATGTGTGGTGGTACCTCTTCGTCCCAGCCCAGGTTCATCTTACACAGCTCCTGCAACAACAACTTTGCTGTTAATGTAAAGGGTGTTAAGAAGCCGAGGGGGTCGTAGATTGAATAGACCATTGATAACATTCCCCTTCTTGTAAGTGGCTGTGACTTTGGCTGTACATTGAAGGTAAAGTTGTCACTGTCTATGCACCATTGTAGGCCGAGGGCCCTTTCAGTTGGGAGTTTATCCTTTTCAAGATTGAGCTCCTTCATTTCCTTCACTCTATCCTCTACAGGTATAGATGCCAGTACCTCTCTGCTGTTTGTGGCCCATTTGGACAAATGGAAACCTCCTCTTTGACAGAGTGCTGTGACGTCTCTGATGAGCTGAATAGCGCCATCTGGTGTCGATTCTGATTTTAACAGATCATCGACGTAAAAATTGTTTAGAATTGTGTCTGTTACCTCGGGACTGAAGTGCTCTTGGTTGTCTGTGGCTGTTTTTCTAAGTGCGTAACTTGCACAGCTGGGGGATGACGTAGCCCCAAAGAGATGGACTGTCATTCTGAATTCCACAGGTTGTTGGGTCACGTCCCCCTCTGGCCACCACAGGAACCTGAGGAAGTCAACATCACTTTCTGCAACTTTCACCTGGTGGAACATGGCGGTGATGTCAGCCATTAGGCCTACTGGCTCCTGTCGGAATCTGTTGAGCACACTCACAAGACTGTTAGTTAGGTCAGGCCCTTTAAGCAATTCTGCATTCAATGCTTTGCCACAGAAAGACGCACCACAATCAAAAACAACTCTTAAGTTTCCTTTTCTTGGGTGATACACCCCATGGTGGGGCAAGTACCACACTGATCCTTCTGTTTTTGTTTGCTGTCCTTCTGGCACCATTTCTGCGTATCCTTTGGTAATCACATTGGTCATGAATGTCACATATTCCTCTTTGAATTCTTTGTTTTTGTTGAATTTCCTTTTCAGGTTTTCCAGTCTTTGTTCTGCAACACAGCGGTTATTGGGAAGCAGAGATTCATCACTTTTGAAGGGTAATTTCAGACTGTAATGTCCGTCCACTATTTTGGCAGAGTCATCTGCAATTTGCAGAAAGCGTTTGTCCTCAACTGAAGGCTCTTTCACTTCATCACAGGCATTTTCACTGAAATCTGTGTTGTATTGTGCAATTAACATTTCATGCAGGTTTTGCACTGAAATCCTGTTTACTGTGTGATGGGGAGTTTGGCTTTCCTCTCTCAAAGGACCATTTAACAACCACCCTAAAACACATTTCACGGCATATGGACCTTCTCCCTGGCTATTGACAATTTGCCAGGGTTCCATTGCCTTGGGGACATTTGTGCCTATGAGAAGCCCTATGTCTGCATCGATGGTGGATATCTTCACTTCCTTAAGGTAAGGCCATTTTTTCACATCATTTTGATTTGGGATGTTTCTTTTTGTCACAGGAATTCTTTGTTGTGTATAGGTTTCTGGTAGAGCTATAAATGAATTGTCATCAAGTCCACTCACTTCCAATCCAGTTATCATATGTGTTGACACACTCCTTTCCTGTCCTAGTGTACGTAACAAAATGTTTGTTTTCTTTCCTTTTACATTAAGCTGCTGCATTAATGCGTCTGTACAAAAGGTGGCAGTGCTGCCGGGGTCAAGAAAGGCATATGTTTTGACTATGGTGTTGCTTTTGTTTGATTTTACCTTTACAGGCACGATGGACATGACACACTGCTCGTCACCGGCCCCAATACGACCACATGCGGAGAGGGGAGATGGCTTGGTGTTCTGCGCGCTTGACATGTCCACTGCATCTTGTTTTCCTTTGTTTTGTTCAATTTTTCCTATGTGCAGGGCTGTGTGGTGCGGCTTCCCACAAACAGTGCATGACTGGCGCTGGGTGCAGTCTTTGCTCATGTGGCCTGAAATGAGACATGCAAAGCAAATTCCTCTATCTTTCAAGAATGAGATTTTCTCAGTATGCAATTTCCTTTTGAATCGAGGGCAGGCGCCAAGTAGATGGTCACCTGAGCAGAACACACAGAATGGATTAGTATGGACTGCTGAGGGGCTGTTCTGGTGCATTGGGGAAGAAGGCTTAACATCAGTTGCAGCATTGGAGAACTTTGATTTTGACACAGATCTGGAGTCTGTAGGCCTTGTACTCCTGCTGGGGGTGCTGTTGAGAGGAGAGGTTTGTATATCACCAAATACAGGGTCTGTAATGATTTTCACCTGTTTTTCAATAAATTCGACTAAATTCTTGAATGTGGCTCTCCGTTTCGTTGATTCTTGCAGATTGCATGCCTCCACTCTCCACCTTTCTCTTAATCTGTAAGGCAATTTGCTGATTAGCATTTTGAGATTGGAGGACAGATCCAACTCATCCATGTAAGCAATGTCATTCATGGCGTTCAAACATCCTCTGAGATACAGTGCATATGATTTCAGATTTTGGGAATCTTCAACCTTAATGGGGTTCCATGACAATGCTTTGTTAATGTATGCACATGAGATTTGGTATTCGTTTCCAAAATTTTCCTGGAGCAGTTGCTTTGCCTTTGCAAACCCTGTGTCTGGATCTAAAAAGAGGCATGTTTTAACTAGCTCCTTGGATTGACCTGAGGTGTACTGTTCAAGATAGTACAGTTTATCCTTGGCATGTTCAATTTTGCTTTCAATTACATGTTCAAATGAACTGATGAATGACCTGTAATCAATTGGATCATTATTGAACACTTTTATCTCCTTTCGGGGTAGATTTGACTGGTCCTGCTGTTTTATCAGAGAAGTGGTGATGTCATTTTGTTTTTGTAAGATATTGTATAGCTGAGCATCACTTTCAGGAGGCCCTATTGGCGCACTATCCACTGGGGCGGCAGGTTGAGGGCCTAGCCTTTGCTGTGAGGGTGGCGCAGGGCGTGATGAAGCACGGGGCTTTGGCTGTAGATGGGGTTGATTACCTGCCTGTGTAGGTTGTGGCTGTAGCGTTGGCCTTGCTGGTGCCAATGGCATATGGCTGGGTTGACCCCTTTGCACATCAGGCTGTGAAGATGGAGGGGCATATGCAGGTTGTTGCTGTGAAGGCGCTCTCCTTGCTGGCGCCAGGGGCATATGGCTGGGATGAGCAACAGGTAAGTGCACAGGTGGAGGTAAAGGCTGTTCTATTGCAGGAGGGGGTAAAGAAACAGGGTGAGTAGCATAGGCTTTAGGTTTAACACTACCATTTAATTGCATTGTTTCCTTTGCAGGTTGCAGCACTGCAATTTCCTTTGCAATGATTTTCTTTGTGTCCTGTAGTTTCAATGAGTCTAACATATACTCGTTCATTGCGTCTGCTGCATTTGTTTCCTGTAATTTCAATGAATCTCCTACAGCGTCGCTTTTAGTGTCTGATAACACGGCGACTTTTGCATTAGCTGCATCCAATTGACTTGATAAGTTTAACATTTCCTTTTGTTGTCTCAATTTTTCTAGCCTTTTCTTTAATTCTTCCTCTTCTAGCTCAATGGAATGCTGTTCTCTAAGCGCGGACATTTTAACCTCAAGCGCAGCCTTTTCAGCTGTGGCGCGCTTCAAAGCTGAGGATGTACGTGAAACCTTTGATCCTCCATGGGCTTTAGACGCGCTGTCCGCCGGGCGTATGTCATCAATTTCATGTTCAGCAAGCCACTTATCCACAGAATTAACAAATTCCTGTTGGTTCTTTCTTTTTGGCATGTACCACGTCTCGTGATCCGTTTCACGTTCTTCTTCATTGTCAAGCAAAGTCTGATATTCTCCTTGAATAATATCAAATTCCTCTAACATTTCCCTGTACCTTTGCATGGCAATTTTAACTTTGTCAACACTTGATTCATCATGAATTAATTTCTTGATAATGTTCATGCGACGTGTAAGCTGTTGCAATTTAATTTTCCTTTTCGTGCGTAAAGTACCCTCTGTTTGAGAGGTTTTCTCCAGCTCTGCGAGTTCATCCATATCAGTTTGCGAAGCTGCTTCAGCGTCGGAGTCAGCCATGTTTGCAACTTAAATGTCTCTCTTAACTTTCAACTTAAATGTCTCTTTGTTCAGTTATGTCTCAAAAATGTTCAAAAAAGGCTGTAGTTTCTTTCAAAAATCATTGTAACTGAAAAGTCATGAAATAAAGGTGCGCGTAAAAGTATGCGCTTTTCTCGATTTGGTTCTTCAAACTTAAAAGTTCCTTAACTTTGTTCCAAAAATGTTCCAAAATCAAAAAAGGTATTTCATCCAACGAATTAATTCAGTCCTTTTCTTTTCCATGCACGAGTTCCAGTTCAAACCATTTAAATTAGATGTGGCCTACCGGCGTTTCCAGTTGCACGTGTTGTTGGCGTTCCTTTGTTCTTCTCTGCGCTCCAGAGTCCAATACTCCGCGTAAAGTTCCAAGTTCCAATATCCAGAGAAGAGTCTTTGACTAATGAATTGACAAATTATCCTGTTATTAAAAGTCCATTTGTTTTGTCCCTTTTGGTGGTGACTGACAACCTCTTTGACGCTTGTGAATGTGTGACCAAAAAAATCCAGAAATCCAGACATCCAAGACAGACAAGTTTTTGAAGTTGAATGATGTTTCTTTTTACTTTGTAAACGGTTTCAAAATTACAAATGAAATGAGGCTCCTTTAGCCATTGAAAATAAAAATAAAGACAGACTGGGTATTCTTAAATGAGTATCAAATTGCGCAGGTGAGTCACATCAAACGCCAAGACAAGGTCAAAGACTCTGCGCTCCCAGTCAGCCACACCTCCTCCGGGTAGCCTGCCAATTTATAGCATCTTTCGCCTGTAGGGGGCACAGTCTCACAGGTACAAAAAATACAAGCATTAAGACATTGCAAAAACACATTAAACTGAGGGAATGGCTCCTACAATATAAATATAATAATAAACATAAAATATTATTATTATTATTATTATTATTAATAATTCACTATTATTATTATTATTTGTATTATTTGTTGTTGTTGTTGTTATTTTTATATTATTATCATAAAAATGAATAAATAAATAATAATAACAACAAAGATGATAATAATATAATCTGAGTTGTGTAGCACAAGTTATAATAGTCATGTAGAAAGCCACACCATAGGGAATAATAATATGAAGTGGTAATAGTCATCTAGAAAGGCACACCAGGCCCGTCAATAGGTTTGAGAGACAGGGGGGGTTTGGCCCCAGAGGAAGAAAATGCATTCGCATAGCGCGCGACGAATTTTTTTCAGCTCACCT
Source organism: Engraulis encrasicolus (assembly GCF_034702125.1). Classification (NCBI taxonomy): domain Eukaryota; kingdom Metazoa; phylum Chordata; class Actinopteri; order Clupeiformes; family Engraulidae; genus Engraulis; species Engraulis encrasicolus. The sequence continues at coordinate 923,282 of NW_026945555.1, read as the reverse complement.
GCTAACGTTTTGTCTATGAATTAAGAGCAAAGAAATCCTGCACGGGTTATTATTACACGGGTATTGTGAGTGAAAATTGGTACTTTGGGTCTGAACATTTCATCCGTGTAAGTAATTACAGGTTTCTCGAGGTGTTAGTCACAAAGCACAATCCTCTACCTGTTTCCCCCCCGCATAACATATTGCTGTGCACCCTGCTTTTATTGCTGTGCAGTAGGATATAAGTGGCATTAAACAATAAATAAGCAAACAGAAACTTGTATTCAGATTAACTTGCCTTCTTGGTGGTTCGTATTCAGTGCTTTACTGCATTTGTTTTTGGAAAAATGTTAAAAAAGAAAACAATAAAAAAAAACGTTAAAGGGGGGGAGGGGGTAATACTAATGTGTGTGTGGGGGGGGGGGGGGGGGGGGTAAAGCCGCCCTAAAACAGGTCTAACGACGGGGAACACTTCAATTACTATAGGGAATAATACTATGGAAGTTATAATAGTCATGTAGAAAGCCACACCATAGGGAATAATAATATGAAGTCCATTGGTGGTCAACTACTGCTAGGAGCTAAAATGGAGGACAAGTGATACAACTTTACTCATCACCGTATTGATGGCGTGTCATTACTTCAGCAGATTCAATTAGGCCCTAATTGAGGCCTACGTATATAATGATTATGCTATACTATATGTATATTAAGATAGTTTAGTACAGTATATCTATCATACAGAGTTTAGTAGTGATACAATGTCACTCATCACCGTAGTGATGGTGTGTCATTAGTATAGAGGCCTACTGTACTTATGTCTAAATGTAAACTATAACGATACGCTTCAGATGCTGGAGATCCTGCTCAAGAGGAAGAGGAATTCATGGCTAATTGCTGATGGGTAACTGTAAAGAGGAACTTGACCTGCTGACACACACACACGCACGCACGCACGCACACACACACACACACACACACACACACACACACACACACACACACACACACACACACACACACACACACACACACACACACACACACACACACACACACACACACACACACACATACACACACACACACACACTACTGGTGAAGTTCCAGTTGAAGAGGAGCAGAACTTGCTGATGAAGTTGCAGTTCAAGAGGTTTGTAATCATTGAAATAAATCAAGGAATCAGCAGCGAAAAAACTAAACTGAGCAAAACCAACACTGCGTGGTCTCCAGCTGAGTAGTTATTTAGTTTATTATTTAGTAAATATTCCTGAAAAGATGAAATGTGGCAATAGGCGGCACAGTTTCATTGAGCAGCATATTTGCACTAACTACTCTGTCCACCATCCTATAATAAACAGTAAGAAACTATCTTCCCATTATGAAGTCCAAACTGGAGGACAAGGGATACAACATTACTCATCATCATATTGATGCTGTGCCATTTGTTGTACATTTTTTAATATTGTCAGGTGTGAGCACTGTGAGCACTTGTACACTGCCTTTCTAGCCCCATCCAGTGGGGAGAGGTGACAGTTACAGTGTTTGTATATTTTCTCAATTTAAACTAAAACAACACCATGTCATATTTTCTAAAATGTAAACTCTTAACAACAAAATGTGATATTTTCTAAATTGAAACAGTAACAACACGATACTGATCAGAGATCCTGCTCAAGAGGAAGAGGAATTCATGGCTAATTGCTAATGACTAACTAGATCAAGAGGAACAGGACCTGCTCACACACACACACACACACACACACACACACACACACACACACACACACACACACACACACACACACACACACACACACACACACACACACACACACACACACACACACACACACACACACACACACACACCCACACACCAACTCCAGTCCCCGTGGCCTTTAAGGTGCACTGTGTGATGGGGTTAGCAGTTTCCTTGCAGAATTCATGTTGCCCATTCACAATTGTTACCGTTTTCAATAAGAGGTGCCACCACCACCATCAAATTCTAAGCATTAGTCCTATGACTGGACAATTCAGACTAAAATTCAAACTCAGAAGCCATTAAGACTGTGAATATTCAGAAAAGTAAACTGAAATTTTAACTAATTGGAGCACTATGGCTGACGCTTGTTTCAGTATTCAAAGAAAAAAAAAATATTGTCATTACTAGGCAGTGGTGTAGGGATAAAGGAGACCAAACTGGTTCAGCGGCAGCCGCTGCAGCCAATAGGAATGTCCGAATGCTTGCAATCTGCTCCGAACAGACGTACACTGTCGCTTGTATCGCTTGTACCGCTCTTGCTACATAGTCCAGAGATTCACTGCATAGGTGGCGGAAAGTGGGATGCAGTGGTGTATTTGCATCTCTACTTTTCAGCTCACTAAATGAGGCGCTCTCAACTTTTACTGCACACAAGTGGAGCAGTGAAATTAAGACAGAAAAAAGGGAAAAATGCATTACCACTTTAAAACTCATTCCGACGCCCTTGATTCACTGCCCCTTATTCTTGTCGTTGTCAGTGTTTTCACAAGGTAACAGTCAGACTCACAGCTCACCAGCATCAAGTAGGCAGCTAAGGGCCAATCCCCTTAGTATTTTTCTACACCTTACCCCTACCCCTTACCCCTTCAAACAGAGTCTGCCTGTCCGAACCCCTCCTTTTTGAGGGCTACAAAGTCCTCCTCCTTACCCCTACCCCTCTGCCTTAACGACTATTGGGATACCCCTACCCCTACACAAAACGGAGAGGGAGGGGTAAGGGGTAGGGCCAAGGGGTGAATTGAGATTGGGCCTAAGTATCTCAGTAGGGAGTTAAGTAAGGAGGCAGTAAAGTAAGCATTAAGGAGTGATTAAGTAGGCATAAAGTAGGCATTAAGGAGGCATAAAGTGGCAATAAGTAGGAATAAAGGAGGTATTAGGTAGGCATAAAGTAGGAATGAATGAGATACTAAGTAGGCATCCGGGGCAATACACTAAGTGTCAAACCCAGATCTGTGCTTACCAGGGCTGCTGGATGTTGGCACGGGAGCAGCACTGGTAGACGTGGGGGGCTCTGGAATGAAATGAAATGCACATGGACAATATAATAATGAAATGAAACAAAATACATATAGACAATAATGTATGGTGATGCAATAATGTATGATTGTCTTCAAAGTGAGAAAAGTTATTTTTTTTAAATTACATTTTTAACCCATTGACGCCGGTTGTTGCGTTACGCAACATTGGCCCTGACGCCGGTTGTTGCAAAACGCAACATTATTGATTTGTCAATATTTTCAAGACGCATGGGAGATGCAATGCACAATATTTTGTTCAAATACACAGGAGGTGGGTGTTCTCGATGTTTTAAAAATCATGTGGCAAAAAAAAAAAGTTTGATTCGTCGACAAGAATGTCAAATGAAATCAACCATGCTCGCTTTTGCAGATGTGGGTTGTTTAGCCATTTCACACAGGTAAAAAAAAGGCTGTGGTTCGCGAGACACGCTGTTACACCGAACGTGATTGAGAGGTAATGAAGAGATTTTAATCGAGGAAAGGAAATATGATTGAAGACCCTTTAGATAGAGATCAGGAGTGTGATTTGCCGCGGCCGCATGAAGAGGTAGGCGAGCGGCTTCCAAATAGACAGTCAGCTAGATTTCGCCCCCGACGTTACCAAAAGTTCACTCCGACACTCGGGGCAATTGGCAAAGGTGCCAATATCTGAGGAAGCACGTCCTTTAGATGTAGGCCTATTTCTATTTCAGAATATTTTCACTGAGGAACTTTCGGATATGGTGATAGCCTATTGGTGAAGCAGACAGCGGTAGACATGCGGATTATAAAAGCGCGGCCACACATCGAACTCAAGTGGAGCCCCATCTCAAAATAGGATGAAATTGCTCATCGGTCTCTGCATAACGTTTGGAGGAATAAAACGGTCATACTCGCCGGTGGGAGAGCAAAGAGCTGTATTAGACAAATGTCCCCCGATTTATGGCAGAAATGACTGCCTAAGAATTAGGCCTATAATAATAATGATTATTATGATTTAGTTATAGTCGGCTATTGTAACAGTAGCAATAGCCTAGTAGCCTAATAGCCTATAATAAATAGCAGCATCAAGCATTATCCTGAAAGCACATGAAACTTTTTTCAATCATTTGATTATGAGATATGATTTTTTTGAGGAATATGTGTTAGTGTTAATGCTGAATGAGCATAATCCCGTGAAAGCAGAGGATTTTACCTTTTAAATGCAACTTGTCCCATGTCCCTATGTGTTCCAGAGGCTGAGATATTGAATGTTTCATAGGAGTTTCCAACCATTTTTTCTTATCTCAAAAACCCTCAGGCTTTGGGGACCTTTTCTAAAAACTGGCTCAGGCGCCAATGGGTTAATCTGTTTAACCTAAAGGGCAGATTATAGTTCAGCAACGGCGCCTGTTGCTTACGGTCGCTAACCACTGTTGATGTTATAGATCTGCGCACGAGGTGTCATGTCGTTAGCTACATTTGGCTATATAGCTACAAGGCTACAGTTCAGTAGTCAGACTGCAGGCATTGTGCTGCGAGTGCTAAACTGATGTAGTGTTTGTTTGCTACTTACTAATTCAGTCATTGTAGCTTCATTTATTTACACAGACTAGAAAGAAAGTGTTCGTATTCCACAGAATATTGACAGTTTGGCTCTCGTAAACTACCGGAGAACTGTGCCGCCACGAGAAGAAGGAAGTATCGAGACGACCAATCACAGCGCCTTTTCTCTGCGACCTTCGCAACCGTCTGTCGCGTAGTCAGGATTTTTTTGAGACGCGCGACGACGGTTGCAGAGCCTCTGCGCGGGGGGTGTGGTCACGCACAGACGGTTGCATAGGCTCTGCAACCGTCAGCGCCAAGTATAAATTGGCCTTAAGCCTTAACTATTTGCGCAGAACCTCAGCTACGTATAAACTTGTCATCTCCAAAATAATGATGATCAAGTCTCAATCAGTTACTTGACACTCCCTGCATTGTCAAAGCAATGTTGTTAGGATGGAGTGTTGATTAAAGTTTTCGGCAAAGAGTGAATAGGCCCATCTGCGATAAGTTTAGAGGCCGCTTCACAGCTGCCTCTTCTCAAGCGGATAAAAACTTGGATTCAACGCGCGTCGTAGAAAAATTTCTGATTTATTTGCAGCTCTTTCCAACTTAACTTAAATGTACAACAAACTAAAACGGGGTTCAAACTTAAAGCTCTATTTCAGAGGTTCTACTCAACACGGTTGAAAGATTGTTTGCCTCTACCGCTCTGCCAGGCCATCTGAGTCAGGTGCTTTTATGAAAACGTCATGTCATAGCCAATTAGGCACGTCACTTCAAACAACCCAAACGGAGCGGCTCAAGCAAGACAATCCAACAACAAAATAAATAACAATAATTACCAAATCCAATTTCATAAACATAAATACCCTCATTCATAACCAAAATATGTAAATAATATATAAAAGGTTAATGAAACACAAAAATAGGCAAAATGGCTCTAACAATAAGAGTCTACTCATTTGATATTTTGAGAGCGAATACTACATGCCTCGCTCACCTACATTAGACAAGAAAATGAAAAAAGAAATTATAACGGCACAGTTTTATTGGACTCAATGAAAGCATTTGAGACTGTGGACCATTCAATTATTTTACTTTAAAGTTGCATTGCATGGGTTTTGGCCAAACACCATTAGTGGAGCAAATCATATCAAATAAATAGAAATAAAATCTGTGATTATGATGGAACGTTGTCAGAACCTTTGGAAATATCTTGTGGGGTACCCCAAGGCTCAACTTCAGGTCTCTTATTTTTCATTTATGTAAATAAATGAAAGCAGCCGTTAAATGAAAAGTCATTCTCTGATGAGTCCTCTACTCTGGTATCTCTCAGATTCAACACACCCTTACGGATCAGTTGAGTATTGCAACACAGTGGCTGCTGGACAATAGACTGTCATTACATGTGGGGAAATCTGACTGCCTTTTCTTTGGTATCAAACGCAAAATGAAAAAGGCACCTGAAGTAATAGTCACATAAAATGGCAATGCAATTCTAACAAAGACAATAGTCACGTATTTAGGTTTAACTCTGGACCAGACTTTGTGTCATGAGCTCATTTGAACTCTTGGCTCTTATTTCTCTCTCTGTCTCTCTGCTTTGCTCTCTCTCTCTCTCTCTGCCTGTTTCTCTCTCTCTGCCCGTCTGCCTTGCTCTCTCTGCCTGTCTCTCTCTGTGTGTCTCTCTGCCCCTCTGCCTTTCTCTCTCTCTCTCTCTCTCTCTCTCTCTCTCTCTCTCTCTGTGTCTGTCTGGTCTGTGTCTGTCTGGTCTGTCTCTGTCTGTCGTTATGTGTGTCTGTCTATCTGGTTGTCTCTGTCTACCTGTTAACTACCTTAATCACTTTCTATCATCTGCCATTCTACTCTCTGTTCTGTCTTTGCTCTGTCTGATTGTTCTCACCTGTCTCTACTCATTGTCTCTCGTTAACCTCCCAGCTGTACCCAATCTCCCTCCTGATTCCTCTGTGTATATCTAGTCCTGTCTTTGTGTTTGTCCTTGTCGGATCGTCTGCAAGCCCTGCTACCTGTGTGTCTTTGTCTTGTTTTCGTTCCTGGCCACCTGTCTGTTACCCGAACCCGAACCCGAACCCGTACCGGAACATGCACCTAAACCCTCACCTGTCTATCCACCCAACCCGCTCTGCTGACTTCCATTGATCGACCCGGACGTGCCTGACTCTCTTCTCTCCTGCCCCGGTAATCCTGATCTGCCTTCTGCTTTTCGACTACTCTTTTGAATATCCCTGAACGGTACTTCTGCCCTGATTAAACCACCTAGGTATCATGAAACTCCTGGCATGAATCAACTGAATCACAAGTTCAACATTATCAATGGGATAGCCCCTAATTATCTGGGTTCACACATTGGCCAGGTGCATACTCAAGATGCCCATGCCCATGAAGAGCGTGTCCACTCCTGTAAGGTGCCATCTGCAAAGAGTGCAGACGTAGCTATTTCACTCAGGAATTATGTAATGGAATAGCCTTCCATTAAATATTAAAATGGCAGAATCGAAAATGTTTTTTAAAAACAAAGGGTTAGAGTTTTGTTGTGGAATAAAGTAGAGAACTAAAAATGTGACTTAGGAATGTGATGGTATACTTGTGTGATTACTTGCATTGTGTTTGTGTGTCTTGTCCTTTAGGGACCATGCTGCAAACAAGTGTTTATGCTTTTACATGTCATCCCTTGGATACCCATTGTCTTTCCAATATCCATAAATAAACCAAATCAAACAAATACAGCTTCTCTTTTGGTTTACCTTGAAGCTCCAGTTTCACTCTGTGTGTGTCTACTTTCCCGCTTTTGCCATTGATCTCCACTGTGTATGTTCCTGAGTCGTTCCTCTCCGCAGGGTTGATGATCAGGGTCCCGTTGCCAGGAACAACCAGCCACCTCCCCTGGGGGAACAGGTTGGTGGGCCTAACTGTTCCCTCTCTAATAGTAAAAACCGCACCATTTGCATTCTTAAACACCAGCGTATATCCTGTGGTGTCCCCCATCAGTTGCAGCATCACAGGTCGTCCCAGAGCCCCATAACACACACTAGCATCCTGAGTAGCATTACACACAGACTCCAGTCCTGCAGAAAACAACAAAACAAGTTGAAAGGTAATAGCTCAATGACAACCTGTTAAAGAGTGAAAACACATTTCTCAAACACACACACAAACACACACACACACACGCGCACACACACACGGTCCTCACCTGTGGTTCTGTCTGTGTGTATCAGTGTGAACACCAAGATGATTCCCCACATGACTGTTACTCACTCTCAGGATTCACCGCAACGGCCTCACTCTCACCTGCTGAAGATTCACCTGGCCTCCTCTCTCTCTCTCTCTCTCTCTCTCTCTCTCTCTCTCTCTCTCTCTCTCTCTCTCTCTCTCTCTCTCTCTGATTCCCTTTGTGACGGAGGTGTTCCTGCACAGTCCGTCCCCCTCGGGGACGCGAACCTGTCACCTCGTCAATTACAACAGTCTGTAAATGGGAGACACAGTACGATACAGCAGAACTAAAGGACCAGTCCCCCAGCCCAACGGCATTGACACCGTATGAGGCGTTCGGAAGGAAGGTTTACTAGCGTTTCACGCCAACTAGTTAGTTAGTCTGCTAGTTAGCCTCCGTTACACCTAAATCACGACTGTTTAAACACACCTGTGTCAGCTATACTATACAGTTCTCTCACACACACGTCTGTTTAAACACACCTGTCTCAGCTATACTATACAGTTCTCTCACACACACGTCTGTTTAAACACACCTGTCTCAGCTATACTATACAGTTCTCTCACACACACGTCTGTTTAAACACACCTGTCTCAGCTATACTATACAGTTCCTTCACACACACGTCTGTTTAAACACACCTGTCTCAGCTATACTATACAGTTCCCTCTCACACACGTCTGTTTAAACACACCTGTCTCAGCTATATATAAGTCCCTCACACACACGACTGTTTAAACACACCTGTCTCAGCTATATATAAGTCCCTCACACACACGTCTGTTTAAACACACCTGTCTCAGCTATACTATACAGTTCCCTCACACACACGTCTGTTTAAACACACCTGTCTCAGCCATACTGTGTATATAGTTCCCTCACACACACGACTGTTTAACTTACTGTATATATAGTTCCCTCACATGACACACCTGTTTTAACACACCTGTTAAAGGTTATGCTCTCTCTCTCTCTTGGCTTTCCATACCTGCCCTGTCCTGTCTCTCTTCCGCTTTCTTTCTATTTGTCACTCTCTATTTCGGTCTGCCTTCCTCTCCATGTCTCTCTCTCTCCCGCTCCCTCTCTCTCTCTCTCTCTCTCCCTCTGTCTTTCTCTTTCTCACTCTCTCGCTCTCTTGTCTCTCCTCTCTGTGTAACCTCTCTCTACCTCAGACACACACACACACACACTGAAACCTGGTGCCTCTCTCTGTCTCTCTCTCTCTCTCTCTCTCTCTCTCGCTCACACACACACACACACACACACACACACACACACACACACACACACACACACACACACACACACACACACACACACACACACACACACACACACACACACACACACACACACACACACACACACACACAGAAACCTGGTGCCTCTCTCTCACACACACACACAGAGAGACACACACACAGGCACATACTGGCACACACACACACACACACACACACACACACACACACACACACACACACACACACACACACACACACACACACACACACACACACACACACACAGAAACCTGGTGCCTCTCTCTCACACACACACGGTGAAACCTGTTGTTTTCCTGGAAGGCTGCAACTGATAACAGGCAAATGAGGACGTTGTCTGTGTCTGGGTGTGTGTGTGTGTATCTGTGTGTGCTCGCGCACGCGTGCCTGGGTGCCTGTGTGTGCGCACGCGCGTGTGTGTGTGTGTGTGTGTGTGTGTGTGTGTGTGTGTGTGTGTGTGTGTGTGTGTGTGTGTGTGTGTGTGTGTGTGTGTGTGTGTGTCTGCCTCTGTGTGTGTGTGTGTGTGTGTGTGTGTGTGTATGTCTGTGTGCTACTGCTGATATAGTCACCATTCATATGCAAATTAATATGGGAAGTTGATTTTAATATTTTAAGATACTTCAAATGTGTCCTGCCATACGAAGTAGAATAATCAGTGAAGGGCCAAATGGACTCATTAGTTACATTCCAGTGCCATATATTCCAAATGGGTTTACCTGGTTTACCTGTCCAATGCAGCCGGGTGATTGACAGGTGACCTGGTTTACCTGACCAATTTAAATGCTTTAACCCTGTGAAACCTGAACCATGAAAGCAATGAGAGAAAATTCAAATTTTTTGGAATTTGCTTCAATATTGGTCCCTTATAAGAAATGTAAAAAAAAAAATCAAAATTTTGTTAAGGTCGCTGAGATATTTAATGCATCATATATGATGCATCAGGCTTTTAATGAATGGAAATTCCAATTTCATGACCATTGAAAAATGACTTTTAATGCATTTACAACTTTTTTTTTAATTTAAAAAAGTTGTCAGACAATTTAATTTGAGGATTATCTTTAAATATTTAGTGAGATCCTGCCATTTTTTAAAGCCTATCCTTGTTTTAGCAGGACCATATTTTACATTTCCCACAGCCTGGTTGGGTATTTTTTTAAAATCTATGTAAAAACATAGCTGATCGAATGCTCAACAACCTATTTATGAGTGTAATATAGATCATTATTCATTTTTGATGTGTAATTTGAATATATGGGTCCATTACTACAATTGGACCACTTCTCCATTCACTTCAATGCATTTTTTACGAGATCATAATTTCAACATTTTGCATTGCATTTTCAAAATTGCAAGTAAAACCTGTTTCTTAAGGCAATATCTTTGTCTTGAAGTAAAACAACTTGTGTGTTTTGTTAAACGATCGTCGTGGTATGCTTTGTAAGTTTCCCTATGGAGCAAATGCATTGATGGCTGACTTCCTGCCACCGCCGGATGGTGCTTATATGTCTCATCAGTTTTAGCACGATCTCTCTGCAACACGGTGTAAAAATATAAACTCTTCCTTGCTTAATTGCACAAAGCAAGTGTTCAAATTAAAGGATGTAGAGTTATATTTCGGAAATTTGTACACAAACCTTATGCAATTTGACGAAATCTCAGCGTCGGTCAGGGAAACCGCTTCTACCCCATTTTCCTGTTTTTCGCCGAGCTGTGGTCAACTTGTTGTCGACCGCTGCTCTCTTGTGGCGGTTTCCGTGTACTGCAGGACGTTTGGAAATGACACGCAGGATGTTTTTCAGATCGATTTTTTTGTGTGTCAGCGTGGAGAGGGCTTTGAATTTGATGAGACATATATGATGCGTCCGGCGCGATAGGGTTAAACACTGCAGAAGCCTATGACTTGGTTTTGATATCTCTGTTCCCTACATGATATTATGGAACTTCTAAGTGACTTACTGTTTCTTACTTATGAGCACTTCAGTCATGGGTGGAGGTGTAGGAGGAGGCAGGCCTACAGGTGGGATTTGACCCTGCAACCCTCTGATCTTGAGACCACTTCCTTAACCAGTAGGCCTCAGCTGCAGTTGCCTAACCTACATAACTGCACTGATTTAGGGATGCAAACGATTAATCGATTAATCGACTTTAATCGATCAATGCATCAATTGATTAAAAAACATTAATCGCAATTAATCGAAAATTCAACTGACAAGAGACCCAGGTGAAATGGGCATGTGAAGAGTGTGTGTGAAGAGGGGTGTGAATAGTGGGAATATTTAAATCACCTTTGGATTAAAGAATTGAAATAGAATTAATTTAAATGTGGTATTTTATCTCAATTTTTAATAAATTTAGTAGTTTTTTTCCGAGAAACATTGAGATTTCGGGGGAAAACGCCGCTTATCAATTAATCGTAAGTCGATCGATAAGACTATCAACTAATGATTAATGAATTAATCGATCATTTGCATCCCTACACTGATTGCATGTGTCATGTTGTCATTTCCAAAGACACAAATCTGTGAATGCCACTGTTTCCATGGCACTTACGTACAACCATATGATATTCTGTGACCTTTAGGCATCCAATTGATAAATAGAATAGAATTAAAGTACAATACAATACATGCATTCCACTTAAAACATGTGCAGTTAGAATTACACTAGCACAGTGAGATTTAAGGAGAGTTCATGTTTGCAATGATTATGCTTCTAGTGAGGTCATGTGGAGGTGCTGCCCTCTGCTGGCTGGAAATAAAACTCTTCAGGCCTCGTCTTCCTCCTCCCACTCTGCTGATAACTTCTCATTATTCTTTACTCACAACATGGAGGCTGTATGAGGAAATATGTACACAGGCCTACAGGCTCATACAATCATACATTACCCCAGCCCACAGTATATTAAATAAGAACATTATACCAAAATGTATAGGTGTTATATTAAATAATACCATCATAACATCATATTAAATAAGAACATTATATCATCATGTTTGGGAGTGAGGGTCTCATCTGCAACAACACATCATTACACTACACTACATTACACTACATGACATTACACTACACTACATCAGTGTTTCTCAACTGGTGGGTCGCGACCCAAAAGTGGGTCGCGGAGGGGTCATGGGTGGGTCGCGGAGCCGTGGTGTAAAAAAAAAAAAAAACGTTATTCATTGATTCGCTAAATTTGTTTTAAAAAAATCATCCAACTTTTCCTACAACAATTTACAACTTTTATTTTGATAGGCGATTGAAAGTGTGTCATCTGTCATCATAGATAATATCAGAATGTTTATGCGAGATAGTAGTGTGCAACCAGTCTTTCGAGTATCGCTAAAAAAATTGGGTCGCGTCCGAATGAGAGTGGAAAATGGTGGGTCCCAAGACTGTTCCAGTTGAGAAACACTGAACTACACTACACTACACTACATTACACTACATTACATTCCGCTACATTACATTACATTCCACTACATTACCGAGCTCTGCTCGGCCTGTCTCCATCGTTGTGTCCTTGAGCAAGATACTTAACCCCAAGTTGCTCCTGGTGGCAAGGTGGTAGTCTGGGTGGCAGCCACAGTCACCGCTGTGTGAATGTGAGGGTGTATGTGAGGCATACACATACACATAGTCCATTTACCATTACTTAAGCATAACTGTTCTAAAGTGAAAACCTGTTAAGGCTTTACAACACATTAACAAATGACTTGTTAAGCATTGTTTATGCATTATCAATGATTTATAACCCATTACTTAAGTATAGCTGGGGAACAGTTCAAGTGAAAACCTGTTAAGGCTTTGTAACGCATTTCCAAATGATTTGTTGAGCATTGCTTCTGCATGGGAGGCAATATCTGACAGTTTAATCACCATAAACGAATTAGGGATGCACGATGTGAAAAATTTCGGCCGATGATATTGCAGTTTTGGCCGATAACTGATATTAACCGATATCAATGCTTTTTTTTTTTTTTTTTTTTTAGGAGATAACACTTAAAGGGACAGTTTGGTCAATTTCAACATGCAGTTGTATTGCTCACGCTACCCTGGACTTGTCAGTACCTGGTGATGCCACATTTTTCGGCTCAGCCCTTTCCGAGATATGAGCAATTCTAATGGGGGCAGCGTTTGTTTACATTTTTCAAAAATGAAACATAGGCCAACTCCAAATATTTTCCCAAAAGGTACTGCTGTTTGCTAGTTGTCTGCTGATGTTTTATAACCTTTTGGATGTTTTTGGGAATAAATAAAAATGTTTTTTTTGAAATGTAAACAAAGAGCTGCCCCCATTACAATGACCAGGATCTTGGAAACGGCTGAAGAAGAAGAAAAAAAAATCTCAGGCACTGACAAGTCCAGGGTAGTGTGAGCATTACAACTGCATGTTGAAATTGACCAAACTGTCCCTTTAATACAGACTGACAATGATGCAAACAAACTACATTTTTGAATGTCCTCTTATTTCCATGAACACTTTTTAACTCTTAAAATTAGATAAAAAATAGAGACAAACTAGAAGACAAACAATGAAAGTCACCGTCAAGTCCAATCTTTTAGAACCGTAACATATTAAAAAAAAACATCAGTGTTAACATCGGCCCAGTTTTACCCATCGGACTGATGTCCGATGTGTTGAAAAGTGTCAAATATCGGCCGATACGATACATCTGACCGATACATCATGCATCCCTAAAATGAATCATTAATTAACAGTATTTAAAGGACCAGTTCAGTCAATTTCAACATGCAGTTGTAATGCCCACAGTACCATGGACTTGTCAAACAGCGATATCTTTTGGGAAAATATTTGGAGTAGGCCTATGTTAATTTTGTTTTAAATGTAACAAAATCTGCCCTCATTAGAATAGCTCATATCTCGGAAAGGGCTGAGCTGAAAAATGTGGCATCATTGGGTACTGACAAGTCAAGGGTAGCGTGAGCAATACAACAACATATTGAAATTGACAGAACTGGTCCTTTAATGATTAAAAGACAGTTAACTTACATTTTAATGATAGTTTACTAATGCTTAGCTGACAGTTAAATCAGCGGAAACAAACCATTTACCAACAGTGCTAGTTAATGATGTTAATAACATAACGGTTGACTTGTGATTAAAAGAGTGTTACCTTTATTATTATAATTACAGTTTACTAATGCTTAGCAGACACATAAACAAATCATTTAGTAACATAACTTGTTAATGATTAACAAGACATACATAATGAATACTTCATGACTAAAACACGATTAACTTATATTTCAATGAGAGTTTACGAATGCTTAGCGAACAGTTACATCAGCAAACACAAATCATTTACTAACGGTAGTATTTAATGATTAAGAAATGAGAAATAATACTTACATAATGACTAATTCATGATTCACTAAGGGTTAACTAATGTTTAAATATGGCTTAATTAAGGCTTAATTTGTGCTTAAAAAGGGGTACTTATTGTAAAGCGTTACCAGAAAAGTTTGGTGGATAATGGTGGATGGTGAGAGACCCTGGCAGAACACACTGTTTTGACCACATTCTTCTTTCACAAAGTACAGAGCTTTATTTTGGTTTTGTCAACAATAAATCCACATCAAACATGAGAAAAGAGGTGCGTTAATCAATGCCAAGCATGAATATTGAGCTAATCAGAGCAATAGTAATTGGGAGCAGTGACCACACAGCTTTATTAGAAGAGATACTTTATTCATCCCTAGATCAATACAATAGAATTAAATGGAGTAGAATAGAATACATGTCATTCCACTGTACATGTATAATGAGGATTACACATTAGTGCAGAGAGATGGGGTGCATTCCAATATGCCACCTTGCCTCCTCCACTTGTGCTTGTGTCCTCGCCCCGCCTCCTAGCCCCTCCTCCGTGGAGAAAACAATAAAGTTTCCCAGCTGTCAGCCTAGCCGCAACAACTTTTGGGGGACTATTTTCCATTCACCATCCCAATTGCGAATGAGAAAAAGAGTTTACAATTGTTTTTTTTGCGTGATATTGAAATATAATGCTGTTGTCAGTGATGTCATCATGACATATTACTTCCTGGTATGAGGCCACAAGCACAAGTGGAGGACGCAAGGTTGCATATTGGAACACACACATGGAGAGGTGGGTTTGTGTTTCCAGTGAGATCATGTGGAGGTGCTGCCCTCTGCTGGCTGGAAATAAAACTCTTCAGGCCTCGTCTTCCTCCTCCGACTCTGCTGATAACTTCTCATTATTCTTTACATGGATCAATATGAGAGCATGTGTATACAAACAGTCGAAAATAATACTTATACCTTCATGGACAAGTATTAAAACTCACAAGTAGCGCATTCAGGCCGACTGAGAACCGTGCCGGTGCCCGTTCCAGCACCTAATCGCGAACCAGCTGTTTTTTAGCATTTGCAAGATTTAAGCGTTGCGAATCGGAAAATTCTTAGTGCGAACCAGAAAATACTATATTTTTCTCAGCGAACCGTGACGACAGCGTGGCCGTCAGCAGGTCCTCCGGGTAACAGTCACGTGTGGAAAAAGTTCAGAGCCCGGTATGAACACGGTCGGTTCGCAGATAAGCACTTTAGTGCCGAACGTAACTGGTGCGGACACCGGCACCGTCTCCGTTCTGGTCGGACTGAAATCCCTATGGAGACATATGATTATCACTGTAATTTCATGAACAAGTAACAATAGGAAACAATATCATTTTCCCTGCATGTTTACAATGACCTCTTCTATACAAAACATGTGCATGGAGGAAGCATGTGTGTCCAGCTGAGAATGTCTCCATGTGTGAAGCTGTGAGGATCTGTGTGTGTGTAAGTGTGTGTGTGTGTGTGTGTGTGTGTGTGTGTGTGTGTGTGTGTGTGTGTGTGTGTGTGTGTGTGTGTGTGTGTGAAGCTGAGAGGGTGTGTGTGTGTGTGTGTGTGTGTGTGTGTGTGTGTGTGTGTGTGTGTGTGTGTGTGTGTGTGTGTGTGTGTGTGTGTGTGTGTGTGTGTGATACTATAGTAGACACCTGAAATAACTGGAAGCCTTCCATCAAAGACATCTACAGAGAATCCTCAGGATAACCTGGGAGGATTACCGAACAAATACCAGTGTCCTGGAGGAGGCTGGCATCCCTACCATCACAGCCATCATTGCACAACACCAACTTGGATGGACTGGCCATGTCATTCGAATGCAAGACTCTCGACTACCCCAACAAGTCCTGTACTCACAGCTTCTCCAAGGGAAACGTGCCCCAGGAGGTCAAAAGAAAAGGTACAAAGACAACATCAAGGACAACATCAGGAAGTGCCATATACCCCTTAACACCCGGGAGACTACAGTGAGGAACAGACCTGCCTGGAGAGAAGTGGTTAGAGAGGGGGCTGCACAATACAATCTCCACAGTGATGCAGAGCAGAAACGCAAACGGAAGAAAGAGATCACCTCCACCAACAAGGTTCCACCAAAACCCATAACTACCCCTGCCCACCCATGCCCACTAGTGGTGTGGATCGCCAATGCTCTCACGATTCAATCCAATTACGATCCGGAGGATAACGATTCGATTCGATTCGATCCGATCCGATCCAACGATGCATTGCGATGCGCAGGGACGGAGCACAGTTTGTGACGGGGGTTATGTCGAGGTCCTCTACTCATAGGCTATGTTTGATGTTATAAACGTTTAGCCTAATTGTCTGTTATTGTTCACAACATTCGCACCCCACTAGGGCTGAGCTCAAACATATATCATATTATTATAATGTGTAATTAAAGAAAAAGAAAGAGGCGACTGTGTAGCCTCAACACAATACAACCGCAGCCAACAATGATTCGTTTGTCAACCACCTTATCCGACCTCAATGCCCTCCTCCCATAGATTAGGCTACTAACACGTTCTATGCCTTCCCCATATCCAAGAGAACTGTCACGACCAAGACGCGCGCCCCCATCCTTGTCCGAAACACATTCATACAACACATAAACTGAAAGCCTTCTCGTCGGTAGGCTGGATGGTTCTCCTTTGCCAAGGGTGAAACTTGGGGAGACATGTGGAAACGGCCGGGTATCACTGCGTTATTGGCTATTCAATTAATGTGATGAAGGATGGTCAAACTTTAGATGCTGCATGCCACGAAAGGGGCAATTTTTTTCCGGGAGCAGCTATGTTTAGGGGTCGGGAGGGAGGGACTGAACAGTTGTCAACCAACTTACTTGACTATTTCCTGAAATCGGCAACCTACTGTAGGCGATATTAGGGGTCGACCGATACAGGTTTTTTAATGGCCGATGTGATACCGATATTTTTTCCATCACCCTTGGCCGATACCCGATTTCCGATACCCGATACGCCGATGCCGATATTGTTAAAAATGACAAAAATCAGTACTGTATCATTTTTTAAAAAAAAATCCTATCCCATCACCCCAACACCATAACATGAATAACAGGAAAATAACTGTCATGTACAAAGCACACTGAGCAACTAGTTTTTCAACTTTTTCATTATAGCCTCCTAAAAAGTACATAAGGCATTAAAAATTCAAAGGACTGTGGCTTGACAGTGGTACAATAGCATAGAGCTTGCCTGTAAATTTGAAAAATGTTGGGGATGACCCCAAGATTATTATGGGTTTAAATAATGCCTATTTTTTCACCTGTATGTACTTGATTTATGGCCTTTCACAAAACAAATCAAATCAACTAACAAACAAAAGCCCAGAATAACAAACCAAAGAAATGCAAACAAAACACATAGACAAGTAAAACCATGTTCTTATTTTCATATTATAAAATACATTGCAAATAATCCCACCAGTAAAAACACCCCTGTTCAAAATGGTTTGGTCCGCCAAACAGCGGACACCCCTCTATTTTACACAGATTGGAACATTCACTTGTTGCTGAACAAGGAAGTGGCAGCATGCCGGTGACCTGGTCAGTGAAATGTTACAGAACTGTTTTACACAGTATTTCTAACCAAATAAACTTCTATGAATTGAAATAGCCAGTTTGCAAGTGATGTTTGTTACTCATTGGAGATCGCTAAACAGATGGAAGTTGATAAATGAATGACGCTACGAAATGCGCGTTTTGAATCGCGGTGGAAATGTACACTGAAACATGCTGGAAGGCACTCGTTACAACGCTACACTAGGTAAGGGTTATGGCAACTGGGGGTGATAAATGACCGAACAATGAACCAGGGAAATAAAAACAGTAGGCTAGTAGTTAACCAACGCTGGTTGGTTAAATGCTACAGAAATGGTTTACAATATTTTAATTTAGCCAGTTTGCAAGTGGTGTTTGCTACCTATTAGATGTCGCTAAAACAGATTGAAGTTGATGAATGAATGACGGTATGAAATGCGCATTTTGAAAGGCTGTGGAAATTAGACACTGAAACATATGCCGATAGACAGTTACAACGGTAGGTAAAAGATGGCGAATGGTGGTGATTATTGACTGGACAATGAACCAGGGAATTAAAATCAGTACAGAAAATGGATGGAGCTGAAACATTCTCCCTTTAGGCCTATTACATGCACATGCCATGTCATTCAGTGTCCACATTAAAATATTATGCGTCTGAAAGTCTAAAACTTTGTGGCAGCCTGCAAGGCTGTTTACTGTACTCAATGAGAGGGGGAGGGGTGACGCAGCAGCGTGCATTGCGGGTCTGCCAGCAACACAGAGCTGCCCGTCTGTAGTCAAAATCTCGGGGTGGGCGTATCGGCAAAAACCGCTTGCGTATCGGCCGATACCGATACACTTAATAAATGCTAATATCGGCCCGATATATCGGCCGGCCGATATATCGGTCGATCCTTAGACGATATAGGCCTACACACTAGCCCAGAATATGTATCTGCTGAATAGCCACTGCGCAGGGCAAACCACCACTTGAGGAGGTCTGTTTTGATTGCTTTCTTCACATCATGGATCAGAGGTGGGTCTCCAATGGTGTCCGACATACACCGGTGCGACGAGGCTGACTGTTGGGGTGCTCTCCTCGGACATACAGACAGTGGCATCCTTCATTGGTCTTAATGNCTTCACTGCTTCGTCCACGTTCGCCAGGTCTGCTCTGCTGAGAGTGACGATGTCACTTTCGTCAACGTTTAGACTAGGCGACAACAGGGTGGCATGCACTGCAGCTTGTAGTTGCAAAAACCTCTCCATCATATCGTGCGCGCTATTCCACCTTGTGGATACATCTGTGATCAGCTTCAGCGGACACGGCAACTTGAGAATTGCCCTCTGATGTTCTTCGAAGAGATGTTTAGCTTTTGTGCTGCGGTGGAAGTATGTGGAGATCCGCCGGACTCTGCCAAGCAGCCTGGAGACTGTTGGCAGCCTAAGCGCCCGCTGCGCTGCCAGGTTCAGCGTGTGGGCAAAACATTTCACATGCGGAAATCTCCGCAGCGCTGGCCATGTTAGCAGCGTTGTCAGTCACAAGCACCACATCCTTGTCAACTAGCTGCCATTCCCCCACCACATCCAAGAGAAGCCTGGCCATATGAGCGCCGGTGTGGCTCTCATGTACCGCTCTGGTTTGAAGCACATTTGACACCATTTTCCAGTTGTCGCCGATGTAATGGGCCGTTATGGTGACATATGAATCTGTTGCAACTGATGTCCAGGCGTCACTTGTGAACACTACACGAGTGGCTTGCAGCATCGAGTTGTTTACCTCTTGTTTGACTTCTTTGTACAGGCTCGGGACCGCAGAGTCGGCAAAGGTAGCCCTCACTGGCAGCTTGTAGCGGGGCTCGAGGGTCTTTAGCATATTCCGAAACCCTGCGTTCTCCACTACCGAATACGGTCTAAGGTCTTTGGCGATAAAACCTGCCACCGCTCTTGTAATCTTCCTCGCCCTCTCCGATGTTTGTGGCAGCTGTGATAGGATGGACTGGTTGATTGTTGGTTGTGATGTGTCTGGCTTTGCTGTTGGTTTTGAGTCGCCGTTAGCCAAGTCAGGATGCCAGCGAGCTAAATGCCTTGTAAAGTTGGAAGTGTTCCCAACGTGTTTGATCTTCGCACGGCATTTCCTACAGACAGCGTAGCTCCTATCTACTTTGCCATCCACTTCGTAAAAGCCGAAATATTTCCATATCTCGGCTTTCCACAGCTTTGGTGCATCAATGATGCCCCACGTGTTCTCCACCTCAGCCATCTTGTTTGATTTAAGCCAGCTGTCTGCCAGCTACCAGCTGTCTGCATTTTTAGGAACGCTGATGCACTGCCCTTGACGTTGACTGCTAGGATAGGATGATGTTGCGCATGCACGGACGCTGACTTTGCGCAGTGCACAAAGTTTTGGTGTGTTATTCATTTGTTTGTTTTGTTGCGTGTTTTTTATTTTATTTTATTTTTTTAAATACGCCGAATCGATCCGGCTTGTGGCTGAATCGATGCTGAATCGTCCATGCCCTGGATCGCGATCCATTGCCGGATCGATTACTGTTGACGGCCCTAATGCCCACATGACCAAAACCCATAACTACCCCTGCCCACCCATACCAAAACCCATAACTACCCCTGCCCACCCATTCCCACATTGCCCCAAAGTATGTGGGTCCACTTCGCCCATCTGAAGACCCACAAGGACCAAGAAGGAGGACAGACATACTCGACCACGAGTGTCCACCGATAATGATGATGGTGTGTGTATGTGTGTGTGTGTGTGTGTGGTGTGTGTGTGTGTTTGAAG
>NW_026945555.1:890013-900013 GCF_034702125.1 Engraulis encrasicolus | reverse complement strand
TTATCTCTGCTCCTATTTTGTTTTATTATTGTTTCCCAGACCCCTGCATGAGGGACGAATGAAACTGTGTTGTAAACAGAAATTATTCACTGTACTGCATTTTTTGACAATGACAATGTACTACTATTATACAAGTCATAGGTAAAATCTTATGTAGCCTTATTTCTCAAAATATAAATGGCTGAAATATAGGCCCATGCCTACAGTTTCTCCATACGCCAATGTCATACTGTAGTCATTGTTTTGCCGTTTTGCATTTACGCTGCAAGAATACACCCCCCCCCCCCCCAAAAAAAAAGGCCCGTGTGAGAAGACCCCCCCTCACCCGGACAAAATAAACCCCGGCTGCCCCCATAGTTTCCAAAATTTCTGTGGGAAACACTGCACACACACACACACACACACACACACACACACACACACACATGGGGGCCGCTAGGGGGGGAAAGTGGTACAGATTCTAAGGGCCCAAGCACTGACAGGGGCCCTTAAGGGAGCCTAGGCACTGAGAGGGGCCCTTAAGGGGGCCCAAAACTTTAATCTTTCATGGGGCCCAACATTTCTGGCAGCGCCCCTGCACACACACACACACACACACAAACTGGGGAAACATCATTATACTTGTACATCTCAACACACTGACACTGTTACAACACACAAACAGACGCATGCACACACACACTCTCTCTGCGTCATTCTCTCTCTCCTTCTCTCTCTCTCTCTCCCACCCACCCCCCCACTGACAACAAACACAAATACAAACACACACACACACACACACAAGCACACGCACAGCGCACGCTCACACACACACGGACACATACACACACACACATACACACACACAAGCAGCCTGGGGAAACAAGGTTGCAGTTACAAAGACTAGGGAAGCATCATGATACACACATCTCAACACACTGACAATGTTACAACACACACACACACACACACACACACACACACACACACACACACACACACACACACACACACACACACACACACACACACACACACACACACACACACACACACACACACACACACACAACCAACCTGGAGAAACAATTAATATTCAAAGTTCAAATTCGAGTTCAAATAGTGTTAAAAAACACACATTTGAAAATTAAGTGGTATGAAAGTTAGCGAGGTGTGAAGTCACAACGTAGTAATTTTGTAACTGAAGATAAGCGGCACGTCTGGAGTTTTGCAAAGCAGAGGAATCGACTGAGCAAGTGAAGTATTGTAGCGTAGACACAGAGAGAGGCGTCAGTGTCAGTGAGGAGGCAAAAGGAATCGAAATGTCAGATGGAGAGAGATAGAGAGAGAGAAAGAGGGATAGAGAGAGAGAGAGAGAGAGAGAGAAAGAGGGATAAAGAGAGCGAGAGAGAGCGAGAGAGAGGGATGGAGAGAGAGAGAAAGAGGGATAGAGAGAGAGGGAGAGAGAGAGAGAGAGAGAGAAAGAGAAAGAGAGAGAGGGAGAGAGAGAGAGGGAGAGAGAGAGAGAGAGAGAGAGAGAGAGAGAGAGAGAAAGGGATAGAGAGAGAGAGGGAGATATAGATAGAGAGAGGGAGGGATAGAGAGAGTGAAAGAGGGATAGAGAGAGGGAGAGGGAGGGATAGAGAGAGGGAGAGAGAGGGAGGGAGAGAGAGAGAGAGAGAGACCTAACACCATTCAGCGATCATTAGCACAGTACAGCCACTGCCCAAAAGCACACTCCCCCCTACTATATGTTCACAATCAGCTCTCCGTCCCCCCCAGCCTCACACCCCCCCCCCCCCCCCCCAAAAAAAAAAAAAACACACACACACACACACACACACACCAAACATTTGAAAATTTCTCCAAATCATTGACCAAGTGATAATACATGTATTCCACCTTTTAGCCATTCCCAAGAAACCCTCCAAGGGGTCTACATACACCAGGTTCAGCATTTTCTGCTTGTGGGTCAGCCAAATGACAAACTTTGCCATGCCTAATAGAAAATTTACCAAACAGACCTCCTTCTTGACATTTGCGTTTGTATTTAGGCCCACTAATGAAAAGAGACTCTGAGAAGCCCTCCCCAAACCCTCTCAATGCTCCCCTGCCACTGAAAAAGACCTCCTAGCCTCTCACAATGTAAAAACAAATGGGTCATAGACTCCTCCTCCCCGCAGAATGGACAACCCCTCCCTGTTGCTGGAAGGTGTGCCACGTGTCTGTTCATGGACCGCGGAAACGGCCGGGCCAGGGGGGACGTGGCCCGGGTAACTTTTTGAAAAATAAATTAATGAAGGACTGTAGCGAAGGGGAGTAGAGTTGCCCAGCTGGGACTCGAACCCAGACCTTCTGGGGTAGTAAACCGGGGCTCTGACCGCTACACCAAAGAGCCAGGCTCCTTGGCATGTTAGTCAGAACACACCCACAACCCTAGTGATGGTCACTCCATCACACTGCCTTCCCCTTCGGGAAGCGCACCCGTGCGCTTCACACACTCATGGTGTACCTCACGCAACTGCCCATCATGCTTCTCCCATCCAGTGTGCCCCGTCATCAATGCTTCACCCATCACTGGGGTACCTCACACCGGGGTCACCAATCCTGGGGGTCCCTCACATGGAATTACGGCTCACACACCATGGGTACGCTTCCGATGGCCTCACGGTAGCCATCCCACTTCTGACACCATTTGTAGCGAAGGGGAGTAGAGTTGCCCAGCTGGGACTCGAACCCAGACCTTCTGGAGTAGTAAACTGGGGCTCTGACCGCTACACCAAAGAGCCAGGCTCGTTGGCATGTTAGTCAGAACACACCCACAACCCTAGTGATGGTCACTCCATCACAAGGACTTAAAAAAAAAAAATCCAAGTCAAAACCCGTGGACAATATCAAAATTAAACACAACCCTCGCTGTAATAATGCAATAAAGTGTTTCCCTAAACCAATATTTCCATAACCAATATTAATATTTGACATGCGCGTGAATGTTGCAAAATCTGGAGTTCCAAGCAATAGCGCAGCACTGAAAATCGCGCGGAAGAAGTAGCCTATAGGCGAGGTTGAGTAAGGTCTCACCAAACCGTCCAAAACGGTTAATCATTTAATCATTTCGCTGAGCAGACAGCGACGCAAAGAAGCCAGGTTGCCGCGGGAACGTACAGCAAGCGTTGCCACTTATTCATCTGAAAGCGCGGGTAGGGACTTCGATCAGCAGAGAATGGTGCTTCAGTGTTCCCTGCAGCGTGCCGCGGGAATGTGGAGCACACACGAAAGTTTAACAAAAGCTCTGCTTATTTTGTAGACAATCAGCGCTGCCAAGTACAGTGTCACCGCCCATAAAAAAAGAACACACAGCAAGGAATACTGCCAACCATTATCCATCGAATGGTAGTGGATTACCAAGAACGTTACAGTTATCTTTGCAACCTCCATCAATGTACGGGGCAGTGTAGTGTAAGTCATGCTGATGTGATTATTGAACACTTGGATCTTTTAGTTTTGTTGACTGTTTGGACATAAGTAAAATCATCCTGGCAACGTGATGTATCCGCTCTCTCTCTCTCTCTCTCTCTCTCGTGCGCGCGCCCAACTCCGATAAAACAGCAAACATAGCCTATCCCCAATGCACTCATCTGACCAAGCACCACAGAAGGTTCACTTCTTTGTGTTCAGTGTTTCTCATAGCTTAAGTAGGCTACTGGTACAAGCAAGCCCACTGTTTTTCAGTTGCGTTTCCAGCGACCAACGAGGTGCAGAACATTTTATTCTACACCGTTCTGTGATGATGTAGGCCTATGTGTGTCCATGTAGGCTATACCCCGCATAGCCTCAGCTATGCATCTTGACCAACCTAAAATTTTGGTGACACAGACCCCCTCTTGCGATTGTGGCCTGGGGTGGCCAGACGTCCTTCTGTAGGATGGACCGTCAGTCGTCTTTTCAGTGCCTTGTCCGGCGTAAAAATGCATTAAAATGCATGCAATTGCATCAAAGAAACGGAAATCTTCTTGGGGGAGAACGCCCAAACCCCCCGTCCTACAATGGGTCCACCCCTTGCGGCCCCCCCTTGTTCAAAGACGTTCCGTGGTCTATGTGTCTGTTTGTTGCTATTGCCCCATGAGCAAGCCTCCACTGAGAGAGAGAGGGAGAGGGACAGGGAGGGAGAGAGAGGGATAGAGGGAGAGGGGGATAGGGGGAGAGAGAGAGAGGGATAGTGTCAGGTTCTGTGGACAATTTGTGCCTGCTGTTCTTTAATCTTGCCACTAAATGTCGCCATCTATCTTTCTCAGGCACGGACTGGACAGTCTGGCATTTGGGCACATGCCAGAAGGGCCGCGGCCCTTTAGATACCCATCGCGGCCCTTCCAATGCTCGTTGCAGCCCCATAATCATACGTCCGGGATCTATTAAGCAAATATCACGTTGCCTGCGTTCAAAGTTCTACTCAAATAGCATTCCCCTAACACCGTTTCGCTATTTATACCACTGACACTGCCATACATTACACACGGACGGTGGCATATTGATGGGTGGGTCTCATTATGTTTCATGTTGTATTTTTCCTGAATATATATTCCAATGATGTAAAAGTGTTCAAAATAATACAAAAAAAACTATAGCCTACCTATTTATATTTTGCTTTTGTTTGAGACAACTGTAGTAAAGCATTGCTTTGTGGGATTTTTTTTATTTACGTTCAGTTCCGGCCAAAAGAAAAAGAACGTAGGCCTAAAAGGTTCATCAACATTCTGAAGCTTGTTGTAGAGAAAAACTGACGGTAGATGTCGCGACGCGAATGGACAATTATAGCTATTAAGAAAAATGAATGAAGGTCCAGGAAGAGGAGGAATTAAACGAAAGAAGGGGGGAGCGGCAATGGAAATTGTTAATAAAGCACATTTGACTTGACTTGTGGTGTTTGGTGGTCACTACGCGGTGAGATGCTGCCATCTTGTGGTCTTTTCAGGTATTTTCTTAATCAGTTCAGTCCTCCGTTTCCCTAGTGACTGACGATAAACTTCCTGTGAGCATTACGGTGTGTGGCGGACAAGAAGTGTCCCATAAATTCAAGGTTGTTGTCACTGAAAACATTGTGTTCTGTTCGAATCTATGTCGTAGTATCTATTATGCCGGCTTCTTGGCTTGCTTGGAAGAAGACCATGAAGAAGTGTGTTGTTTTGTCTCTGCAATCGCCAAGAAATCACAAGGCCATTCACACATGGAATAGCACGCAGAGCTCTCTCGCCCACACAAATATGGATATTAGAAGATGTGTTGCACACCCTGACGCTACGAATAAGACCAGGTAGGGCTGAAGGATTTCCATTAATAATCATTGTTTGTGTCCGCCGTGACACTTTTTTTTATTTCACGTAAGGTCGCGTTTCTACTGTCATAAGCCAGTCCGTGGCTAGTCTCGCTACTAGCCAAGGTGATGTGATCTGTAAACCTTTTTAGCTTGTGGTAATCTGGGGGCTGTTATAGTTTTTCTTATTCGTACTGTATTCTTAACTTCATGACTTGGTAATGGGCTCTCGAATTGGTGGCTTGTCTTGCTGAAATACATTTTAGTAGCCATATCGATGTAGCCTACGGTATGTTGTTTTGCGTTCAGCTCTGGACTGGTTAGCATAGAAGTTGGACTGACTCCCACTCATAGTCTTGTCATCATATAGAACTAGTATTAGCTGGGCCACTGTCCACTGGACAGCGTTTAAGTCATCAAAAGTGGTTGGTTCATTGATTTTATAGTGTGTGTGTGTGTAGGCACGTTGATGCTTGCCTGGTGCCTGTTGTTTAAAGGTTGGTTTCTGAAACTTCAGTGTTTACTAGGCCTACTATTTTATTAATAGTCACAATTTCTCTCTGTGTGGGGCGGGCCAACGAGTGCAGAGTGCGCTTGTTATAACGCACCGTTTTCGACGTGAAGGATGCACCATGCACCTAGTTCTAGTAGGATCAGGATGCACCTTGTGTTTACCAATGTGTTTTCATGTGGTGCGCGGTCACCAAGTTGTTGCAACTTCCGCGAAGTGGTGTGTGTGTGTGTGTGTGTGTGTCTCTCTCTCTCTCTCTGTCTGTGTGTGCGTGGGGGGGGGGGTGGTACTGGGGGGTCTTGGGGCCGCGGGGCCGCGTTGTGGGTCAAAATTCCAGGGCCGTTTCTCTATCCTAGGGACCATTCCATCATTGGCGCTGAATTCAGCGGCGCTTACGCGCAAAAGCGGAGTTTCAACTAACAGCAGCTTAAACTTGAGGCAGACGCCGTTCCACCACTGAGGATCAGCTGCGTCTTGGCTAGTTTCACTTCAGCCGCGCTCATCAAAGCTGGCGTTGCGCTCGTGCACGTTGTACATGGGAAGTCCATATCGACGATTGTCGAAAATGCGATCATGTTGTAGACTCGGGCATGGCTTGTCAAATCAAGTCTTTATCAGAGATGTCAGGCGCCCATCTGTAGGCGAGCGGTAACGCAACCGCACTTTGATTGAGAGACCAGCGTTCAATCCCCACCATGCGTAATGACAGATCATAACTCAACTATCAAAGGGAGAGTCTCGTCCGAACCTCGACTGCCATCATTTCAATGCGCAAAAATAAAATGCTTGCATCATCTAAGGTGTTTTAATTTTATCTTTCAGAAGAATTTATTTTATGATAACAGGCATAGACTAGGTAAAACGTTAGGCAGAGATAATTGAATCATTGCAATGCAAACTCCAAGCGTAGGCATCTGCAAGGTGGTTGTGAAGACGTTTTTTTATTGCCTATGCTGAAAATAGCCTAAAGGTCTACATTTAAGGTAGGCCTATTGGTAGACCTATTGCTTGACAGCAAATGAAGCCAGCCACAAAGCGACATCAAAGGAGAGAATAGGCAAACGTATGTTATAAAGTTTTCATTTCTAACATGTCGCCATGCAAGACTTGAACCCGGGACGACCACTTATTACGCAGCGCACCTGCCCACTGTGCCATTCACGTCTTCATTGTCATGGAAGGAATTGTCCAATATCATCTTAGTAAATCAACACTATAAATGTTTTTTAAAATGTGCTGATTATCATAAAACCCGCGAAATGAAAGACAATGGTAACTATTGTAGTTTTTACTGGCATTATCACATCATAGACTATTAAAATAGAGTGACTGGTTCGCTTTGATCTCGTAAAATGATGGCGGGAATCAAGCGGAACGTGCCCGTTGTGACAGCTGTTTCCTACAGGTTCATGTTTTGTGCAACACTGGTTAATTTAGCCTGGTGTTAAACCTGGGAGCTACCAGGTTAACGTTGGAGCATAAATTACCGTGGCAACTCAGCTGAGTTTCAGGTTAGCAAGGCTGATGGAACGGATCTCTGTCTAAAAATAGCTTAGTTTACTGACTTGAGCTCGGATTTGGGGTTACCGCCGTTGATGGAATGGTCCCCCAGTCCGTCACTGTCTTTGTATTTTTGTTTTACCCTTTGCCATTGGCTACACCTGTCTTTTTGTTATTGGTTAATTGAATCATTGATGGTGAATTGATTGGGTTGCCTATTTAAAGCCTTTGTTTCCTTTTGACTCTATTGAGATATCTTGAAAGCCACATGTGAGTACCCTGATTTTTTGCTACTGCTATTTTGAGCTGCTGTTTTTGAACTTTGGAACTTTGTTCATGGCATACTTTTACTTGAAGAGGACTTTTGCTTTGGACTTTCTTTGTGGATTATGACATTTGATCATTGTTGTATTTTGGACACTTTGAAGACTGCTTTTTGTTGGATTTGAAGATTTGGGATTTAACCCTTTAGTTGCCATGGAATGCTGCATTGCCTTTTTGATGCCCTTTTTTGAAAGCAGGGGCGTATCACCAAATTTGGGGCCCTAGCAACAACCTCTTCCATGGCCCCCCCACCCCCCACCCATCGACCCATGTTGGTCTTTTGGGACACTTGTTATGAATATAGGCCTATCAAAGACAAATATGGGTTCTATGATAGCCAACAAAAAAAGAATCTCATTTTGTTGGCTATCACAGAAGGCCACACGGAATGGGAATGGGATAACCAGTTAGGTATCCTACTTTGTAGGCTGTAATTTTGACATTTGGGCTCACCTTTCTTGCAAGAAATCAGCTGCAGTTGCTTTCCTTCATTTTGTTTCCCCTGTCTCTCTTGCCTTTCTATTCTTTTTGTGAAAGCCTGGTGTTTTAGAAGTCTTTCATTGCTAACCGGCTGCTGCGTTTAATGCCTAATAATTATGTGAGTGAGTGTTGATTCCGCATATTGTACAATCAAAAGTCCGCGAGAGGGCGGACTAAACCAATGCGTGATAATGGGGGTGTCTGATGTAGCAACATGATCTCCAAAAATTCTGTGCTCCTGGACACGGATGTTAAGGACACAAAATCCGTGTCCAGGAGCATGGAGCACGGAATTTTTGGAGATCAGGCTGGATGTAGAATATAGCCGATTTGCAGGCTAGTATATCCAATTCAACAGATGTATTTCCAGAGAACATTGGAATTACATAAATTACCAACATGTATTGACATTATTTTTTAAAATAGTCCTAATGTTTTTTAAAAAATGAAAGAAGATAAATATTTTCCATGGGAGGGCCCCCGGTGGGCCCCCCAAGTGGTCTGGGCCCTAAGAATGAATCAGGGTTTTCCCCCCCTGTTCGACGCCGCTGTTTGAAAGACTGAACTCTTGCCTCTTTGTTTTTGTTTTGGATTTGCAAATTTAGTCTGTGAGACTGATGTCTGAGGTTAGTCTGTTAGTCTGTCCCGCTATGGGACAGGGATGAGTCGTGCTGGACCCAACTCTGTCGCCGCTGGCGACGGTGACGCGGAGTGTGTGAATCTGGCTCGCTAGAGCTTTGGTCAGATCCATCTGACGAATCTTGGTCATTCGCATCGCGCCATGACTGTGCAGAACATGAGTCGGACTCATGGGAACCGTGGTTAGTCCACTGATCCGGATTATGAACAGGTTGGCGGTTGCGCCCTCTGTTTCGTTTACGCCTACGTGTGTTGTGCGTAATGTGGCTGTAATGCTGATAAGGGAGCGGTCCCCCTTTCGCTATAATGTTCTGCTGGTGGTGCCATTCGTTTTGCTGTGGGTTAGTCAAGTGTTGCTTAGGGCCATCTCTGTCTGGCCCCCCTTTATGGGCCGCTTCGAAGCTCGTCAGCCGGGGCTGTGCCGTGGGCTGATGGCATGGGTTGAGAGCGCATGGCTGAGACCTGTCTGCAGGCGCAGCGGCTTCCCAAATCAGTTGTGCTAGTCGGCGCATTTCAAGCATCGTGTGGCGTTTGCGCCTACACGTGACTTTAACCTCTGTACGAATGCTACCATGGAGATTGTGTAAGAAGAGTGATTGGAATTGCGCATCTTCTTCTAAGCCTGGTGTTGTCCTACCCTCAAAGTAGGCTGTGTGTAACCGACTGAAATATGCGCGAGGGGGTTCAGACCTCTGATGTCTGACCCTCAAAGCATTGAGCACTGCAGACGGGTAGTCTCGAGGTCGCTCGTACTCTCCTATCATCCATGCGCGTAATTTGGGATAGCTATCAGCTATGTCTGGGGAAAGTGAATCCAAATCCTTGCGCACTCTTGGGCCGGATGTTTTCCAAATTAGTTTAACTTTCTCATATGACGTTGCGTCTGGTATGTCTTGGAAACATCGTTCTATTTCTCTGAAATAGTCACTCACGTGTCTGTTTGTACCGTAAGGGTCAAACTTCTCAACATCTTGTGCTAGTATATCAAGAACACGGAGTCTAGCTACGCGGGTCGTCTCTGCGTTACGCGTGTGAGACCCATCGGAGCAGTCTGTCTCTGAGCTGCTGTGACAATCGCGTGTGCGGGGTCTTCCCCGGGCTGCGACTGGCTGTGGGGTGACTATGGGGACAATCTCGTTTCTGTCTACCTCATACACTGGACTCTTTTCCTGGGTGGCCTTCTCGCTGGCTTGCGTGGAATGGTCTAAGTGTGTCACCTGTATTGTCTCGGGATTCTCACAAGACGAGAGGAGGGG
>NW_026945555.1:884201-886701 GCF_034702125.1 Engraulis encrasicolus | reverse complement strand
ACTGGCTAAAGAAAAATGTTTGTTAAGAGCACTGCAAATGTCTGATTTGTCTTGTAGTAGACAATCATCAAACTTAATGGAAGAAGGCATAGGTGTAACAGATTTATTGTTTTTGTAATTTACAGCCTTCCAGAATTTTGCAGGATCAGAGTACGAGCTAGAGACAAGGTTAAAGTAATAGTCAGATTTAGCCTTTCTTACAGATAATGTACATCTGTTCCTGATTTTCCTGAAACTTGCCCAGTCAGAGGCATCCTTGCTCCTCCTTGCTAATGACCAAGCCTTATTTCTTGACTGAAAAAGAGAGGAGAGTTCAGGGGTGAACCATGGGTTTGTTCTACTTTTTACTCTTATCTTTTTAAAAGGTGCATGTTTGTCAACAATGCAAATAAATGAGTTTGAGAAAAACTGTAGAGCCAAGTCAGCATCAGGAATTTCAGTTGTGAGATGAATGTCACTTTCATAGAGATCATTTAAAAAGGCTTGCTCATTAAAATGTTTCATAGTTCTTTTAACCAAAATGCGAGGCAGTGCTTTGGTTAGAGTGCTGTGCCTAATACAGGCAATGGGACAGTGGTCACTGACCCCTAAATCAAAAACACCAGTTGCGCTAATTTTGTTCATCTTATTTGTAAAAAGTAGATCAATAAGAGATGATTTGCTAAAGTTCTTAGAGTTTGGTCTTGTTGGATCATTAATAAGTTGATCCAAAAATAGACTTGAGAAAACATCTCTAAGATGTTTGGAGGCATCAGTTAGCCAGTCAATATTAAAATCCCCAAGAACCAGAACTTCTGAGTCAGTGAATCTAGATATCAATTCTGCAAGCTGATCTATGGATTTAGAATCAGCTGACGGGGGTCTATAAATCCCAACTATTATGAAGGAGTTGTTATTGGTGCCATAATAAACCTTTAGTGCAATAAATTCAAAGGATTTAGGTTCACTTAAGGAGTACAGAAATGTGACAGAGAAATGTGACTTCACGTAAATAGCCACACCCCCACCCCTCCCGACCCTGTCAATTCTAAATAAATTGTAGCCTGAAAGGTTGACTTCAGAATCATCAATTTCACTCTTCAGCCAAGTTTCTGATAAAACCAAGATATCTGTGTTAGTTTGAGCAATTAAAATATTTAAGTGGTCCATTTTATCTCGTTGCAATATACTTCTGATATTGAGGTGGATTAACCCAATGCCTTTTCTGTCCTTAAAAACACATGGATTGTCCAAGCGAACAACGTCAGGGGTAGACTCCAATGGACATGTAGCATTCATGACTTCAGGGCTTAGTCCATTATTGAGAAGGATATCAGGAGAAGAAATAGGAGAAGAAATAGGAAGGACAGTCTCTGGCAGGGAGATATCATTGCAGATGGGCAGGCTTTGACATTTCCGAGGAGCCAACTGCTGGCCAGAGGAGGTATTTGAATGGGAGGGTGAGCAAGCAGCAGCAGAACGAAGTGATCTGACATTAAGAAGTGCCATCTGTAGGTGATGAGAGGGGCTACTTATTGCCTGTGTAGTTTGATCCCCAAGTGATACAGCAGGAGAGGGAGAGCTGCAATTATCAGCAGGACCCATAGTAGAGCTGGGTGTGTTTGTGAACTGGATTGGGTCATGCTGTGTTGAATGTCAAGGTGTGCTGAAAGCAATGAACTGAATAAAGTTGGTGGTTAGCTCTAGTAGGCCCAGTTTGTTTGGATGAACCCCATCAGATCTATATAAAAATGATTTGGTCCAGAATATATCAAAATTAGCAATAAAATCATGACCAGCTAGATTGCAAAATTGTTTCAGCCAGGTATGGAGACTATGCAATCTGCTGAAACGCTCTGAATTACTGGAGCTAAGTGGGATAGGGCCTGACATTATGCAGCGTTTCCCGAGGCTTTCAACAGTGAGACATAACGTCTCCAGCTCATTCTGTAGCTTCACAGAGTTCCGGGCCATGACGTCATTTGTCCCCACGTGAGCAATGACAGTGTTTACGGAAGAATGTCTGTTCAATAGAGACGGAATGAGATGAGAGATGTCAACAACCCTTCCTCCCGGGATACAGTACGTGATAGCACTAGGAATAATCAGATCTCTGACAATCGAATCACCAACAATGAGAATTTCAGGAGGGCATTGAACATCGCGGTTAAAGTGTATAGAGGTGCGAGGAGGAAGTTGTAGACCATCTGGACGCTGAGGGACGCTGTCAGCCGTGGACAACGCCCGGTGGTGTTTGACACGGGCTACACAAGCTAACGACAACCAGCATCATTAGCCAACAGAGGCATCGCAGTAGCCCGATGGCTTGACAAGCTATCCGCTGTTGGAGATGTAGAGGCCATGCAATCTGCTGCGGCCATCGTTGGAGAAGAGACTCTGAGCCGCTTATCAGAAACGCGCTCTGGACTCGAGCCGTCGCTGTCTGTAGACCTGTTGCGCTTGGAGGTAACTTTGCGAGCTACATGTTGACGCGGTGATGGATGGCCTGGCCTGAGCCGCT
>NW_026945555.1:871701-874201 GCF_034702125.1 Engraulis encrasicolus | reverse complement strand
CAGTTTCCTTGCAGAATTCATGTTGCCCATTCACAATTGTTACCGTTTTCAATAAGAGGTGCCACCACCACCATCAAATTCTAAGCATTAGTCCTATGACTGTATAGCTTTCTACATGGAAGTATGTCAAGCAAACTTAAATACAAACAATTGATAGCCTACAGAAGGGGCAAACAATAGAATATAGGCTATGATGCGTATGTAATACCAAGGAATAAGCTGCCGGACAAATTGGCTAGTGACACTAAAATTATTACTAGCCACAGCCAAGTTTTACCAGCATTTGGCCGGTTGGCTGGTGCCAGTGTCAAGCCCTGGACTGGACAATTCAGACTAAAATTCAAACTCAGAAGCCATTAAGACTGTGAATATTCAGAAAAGTAAACTGAAATTTTAACTAATTGGAGCACTATGGCTGACGCTTGTTTCAGTATTCAAAGAATATTGTCATTAAAATATTGTCATTACTAGGCAGTGGTGTAGGGATAAAGGAGACCAAACTGGTTCAGCCACTGCAGCCATTGTCTGAATACTTGCAATCTGCTTTGAACAGGCTACATAGTCCAGAGAGACACTGCATAAGTGCCGGGAAGGGGGGATGCAGAGGTGCAGCGAATAGGAATGTCTGAATGCTTGCAGTCTGCTTTGAACAGACGTACACTGTGGCTTGTTGTATTTGCATCTCTACTTTTCAGCTCACTAAATGAGGCGCTCTCAACTTTTACTGCACACAAGTGGAGCAGTGAAATTAAGACAGAAAAAAGGGAAAAATGCATTACCACTTTAAAACTCATTCCGACGCCCTTGATTCACTGCCCCTTATTCTTGTCGTTGTCAGTGTTTTCACAAGGTAACAGTCAGACTCACAGCTCACCAGTAGGAGTAAAGTAGGCATAAAGGAGCCAGTAAAGAGGCATTAAGGAGAGATTAAGTAGGCATAAAGTAGGAATAAGATATTAAGTAGGCATAAAGTAGGAATAAGAGATTAAGTAGGCATAAAGTAGGAATAAGAGATTAAGTAGGCATAAAATAGGCATAAATTAGGTATTAAGTATAGCCTGATAAACCAGTCTAAATGTGAGACCGGAATAGTTTAGTCTGGCCCCGATGAACGATACCGCCGAAAATTGTTGATGAGAACAACCTTCAAACCGTGCCGGCACTCTGACCAATCGGCGATCTTTGCCGTTGATGTGCTTTCCCAACGGTGTTGTGAACTTCGTCGTCACTCCCTCAAAACCCCGGCCGCTTTGATTCAAAACAAATCTTTGCGTTGTGATTGGTTTTGCCAGACTCAGGGCACAGAACATTCTCAGATCCGAGGCCAGACCCACTCGCAGCTGAACATTTTCGGCGTCCAGCGGGGGGCGCTGGTTTACCAGGCTATATTAAGTAGGTACCCGGGGCAATACACTAAGTGTCTAACCCAGATCTGTGCTCACCAGGACTGCTGGATGTTGGTACAGGAGCAGCACTGGTAGACGTGGGGGGCTCTGGAATGAAATGAAATGCACATGGACAATATATATTAAACAAAATGAGACATCACAGGATAATCAGGCCCTGCCGTGGCCAACCAGTAGGGCACTCGCCTGCCTTTGCCGATCCCTCCCCTCTCGTCTCTCTCCCAATTTACTTCCTGTCCACCTCTCACACTGTCCTGTCAAATAAAGTCATAAAAGATAAGAAAAAAAAAATCTAAAAAAAAAAAAACATTAAAGTATAATCAGTGTTGGACTAGTTACCCAAAAACTGTAATACATTACTGATTACATGTTACTTTCTTTAAAAAAAAATCCCTTACACTGCAATAGTAAATGTAAGGCATTACTTTAGTTAATCTCACCAAAATAACTTCAAATGGATCTTACAATTTACAGTGTAAATCAAGCTCATGAGTCATGTCTATCACTATTTCACCACCCATCAGGAGGTGTTTTGGCAGCATGCAGTCTAGAATAGCTTCTTTCTGACCCAACACACTGAAAACCATTAAAATCCAAGTTACAGTAAAACATATTTTAACTTAAGTTACTTACATGTGTAACTAGTATTTATTATTACAGCTTTTTTCCCCTGTAATGCCTTACATAGTTACATCAAAAAGTAATGCATTATTAACTAGAAGCACTCAGAGAGCGCAGACCTCCGACAAGGAAGCTGCTTGATAGAACATTTGACTATGTTACACCCTAATTTCATTTTAAGTCTTTCTGCCTTCTTTTTGTGGAGTTAGAAACTGGAATGTTTTGCCCTGTCCTGCAATTCAATTTGTGGTCACTAGGGGCGTTTATATTTATTGGCCAGCAATGGTGAAGAATCTTTAAAAATGTCCTGGTTCCGGTTCGTGATCCGTATCACCACCAGAATTTAATCACTGTTTCCTTGGGTCATTACTAACAACTCCACAAAGTTTCTTCCAAATCTGCTAATTAGTTTTTGGGTTATGCTGCTGACAAACAGACAAACAAACAAACAGACAGACAGACAAACCAACGCG
>NW_026945555.1:834201-866701 GCF_034702125.1 Engraulis encrasicolus | reverse complement strand
TAACAATCTTAATATTTACACTATATTGAGTAGAAGTAACTCTGGAAATAACTAGAATAACTGGCAATGTTAAAATGACCAAATAGTAAAATTAAAATAGTTTTTGAGTGGGACCAAACGACATCTGAACTTGAACTACTTTCAAATCTTTAAGAATTACATTAAAACTGTTATTTTTACTAGCATATTCAATAAACGTGTAAGCGTGGCTTACTTTAAGTTTTAAAACCCTCTACACAGTAGACTACAAATAGCTACTTACGTGTCTGCAGGCTCCTGTGTGTGTGTGTGTGTGGGCTTGCTGAGGCAGAGACGTCTACTGCAGATTACTGTGGCTGATGTTAAACCAGCCTACCACAATACTCCTAAACACAAAGCCTACCACAAAACTCCTGAATGTTGTTCAGTAAATACTTTCATGTAAACGTCTGAGAATAAGCAGAGAAGCCAAAATCATCACTGTTTAGATGAGAATTTGATCATGATTATACAAACTGCTCGGTGTGGAAAGACAAGACTGAGGCTTTGTACTTCCGTTTTTTTTTTCTCACATGACTTGCAGGGATTGAATGTCATTGCATAACTTGTCTGTTGTGTGATCCCAATGACATGTGAGAATCACTTCCACTTTCTTTCAACGGCTTCACCTTGTGAAGTCTATGACTATAAACAATGTATATTCATTCATACTATATACTTCTACTATATTGTGAAATTCTGTTACTATAACCATTACATATTCATTCACATTACTACTATATTGTGAAGTCTATTACTATAACCATTTATTCATACTATGTATTTTGGGTACCATAAGGCAGCACCTCGACCATCACATTTCTGATTGTGTTTCTCAGATGTTTCTCTCATTCAACCAACGCACAAAATAAAAGTGTTTGTTTGGGACAATTGTGCCGACATGTTGACCAGACCAGACAACCCAGCAGGAGAGAGGAGAGGAGAGGAGAGGAGAGGAGAGGAGAGAGGAGCCAGCAGGAGAGAGGAGAGGAGAGGAGAGGAGAGGAGAGGAGAGGAGAGGAGAGGAGAGGAGAGGAGAGGAGAGGAGAGGAGAGGAGAGGAGAGGAGAGGAGAGAAGGTGAGAGGAGAGGAGAGGAGAGGAGAGAGGAGGGGAGAGGAGAGGAGAGGAGATGTGAGGAGAGGAGAGGAGAGGAGAGAGGGAGGGGAGGAGAGGAGAGGAGCCAGCAGGAGAGAGGAGAGGAGAGGAGAGGAGAGGAGCCAGCAGGAGAGAGGAGAGGAGAGAGGAGAGGAGAGGAGAGGAGAGGAGAGGAGAGGGGAGGAGAGGAGAGGAGCCAGCAGGAGAGAGGAGAGGAGAGGAGAGGACAGGAGAGGAGAGGAGAGGCGGGGAGAGGAGAGCCAGCAGGAGGCAGGAGAGAGGGGCTAGCAGTGCACCTACACCTAGACAGGGCAGCCTAAGATATTATTCATGCCTAGCTTTTGAACATACACACTGCACACTCACCAAAAGCAAGAGTATATGAATTAGTTATTGTTAGGTACATGTATGGCACATATAGGGTTTTTACACCTGGTCCCTTTCAGTCATTTACTGTAAGTGAACTCAGACCTGTGACTCAGTATTTTCTGTGCATATATGAACACTTCTAATACCTCTTTTCCACTGCCAGTTTTCTGGTAGGCCTACAGCTCGACAAAGCGTGACTCAGACGCAATTTTTTGCTTTTCTTTTTTTTTTGTTACTTTCTTTATTGGTAGGATTGTTCACAAGGCTTACAGTTAATTTCAATATAACAAATTCATCATCATCATTGTCATCACCATCCTTTTTTTTTTTCTCCTTCTCTCTTCTTGTTTCTTCTTCTAGTTCACGATATATGCCCATACAAAACTTAAATTCTTTTCAGCATACTACCAAATAAACCTTTTGGGTCCCCCCCACCCCCCAAATACGTAAATGACAATAGACAGTTGACGCAGACAAACATATAGACAAAAACAAACAAACTTACAAAGACAGAGAATAAATAAATAACAAATAAATAAGCACTTCAACTGAAACCTTACGAGACAATGATAGAGAGAGGGAGAGAGAGAGAGAGAGAGAGAGAGAGAGAGAGAGAGAGAGAGAGAGAGAGAGAGAGAGAAAGAGAGAAAGAGACATTCTATAGCTCACCTGTAGGTGTATGTGTGTGTGAAGTAGGTGTTGTATTGGATGTATGTATGTGCTGGTGTAGAGGGTGGGTGTGTGAGGGCATGCATAAGCTGTGAAAGATTTGGAAGCTTATGTTGTTGTTCTGTTTTCAAAATAAAGACACATTTTATTGCAAAGATTTTCTGGGTACATTTCTTCCAATTTGTGTGAGCACTTTCTAGAAAATAATATATTTTTTCAATTTCCTTTTTGCTTTTCGAATAGGCACGACACAGCTCAATCATAAAGCAAAAAGTGGCAGCCAAGTTGCGCTGTGTCGAGCTGTAGGCCTACCATAAAACTGGCAGTGGAAAAGAGGCAAAAGTGTACCCAGACCCCTTGGAAGTGATCCGCACTGAGACCTTCACTGATGTGGTGTCAGTGCGTTTCGTTTACGAGTTCTGACAGGCTCTAGAGGAACGTGTGTCAGTTCAGTTGGTTCATTTTGTAATACACTCACAATATGAACAAAAACGGAACTGAGTCCCTTTGCCGTCAGTTGACTTTTTGGTCCACTTACTATAAAGAGGACTGAGTTTGGTTCACCTAAATGGGACTAGGTGTGAAAATGCCATAGACACTTAAAATCCCCTTTTAAAGGGACACTGTGTGAGATTTTCAGTTTATTTCCAGAATGCATGCTGCCCATTCACTAATGTTACCTTTTTCATGAATACTTACACCACCATCAAATTTTAAGTATTCATTATGACTGGAAAAATTGCACTTTTCATACATGAAAAGGGGGATCTTCTCCATGGTCCGCCATTTTGAATTTCCCAAAATAGCCATTTTTAGCTGCAAAAAGGACTGTACTTGGACCATACTGGAAAATATTTGTTTATTACTTAGTAAACTTTCATGTAAAGATCAAATTTGGCAATAGGGAGCCTAGTTTCAATGCAGCATAGTTGCATTACCTTTTTTGACCATGTCTTGCACAGTGTCTCTTTAAGCAAATGCGTGGCTGTAAAAATCTAAAATTTAACAGTAAATTCATGACAGTAATTGACAGGAGAGGTGATATTAGAACTTTATTAGTTTGTAGAAAATAATTTTACTACTGTGTACACTACAGGTTTTCTGTTGTTTGATTAATTTCTTGACATTTCTTCAAACAACATTCTGTTTTGAAAAATTGTTAGTTGTTTTGGGATTTGTCCATGTTATTTTGAGAATGTCATTTTTGTTTTGAAAAGAGAGCCACACCAATGAGAAACATGTAACACATTTACACATTTACACTTTTACACATTTACACATTTACAAATTTACAAATTGACAAATTTACAAATACAGGATAAACTGTAAGATTGTAGCATTATCCAGATGGCAGGTGCCTCACAGTAGAAGAGGGGGAGCTAGAGCACGCTGCCTCCTCTGTTTCATTTGGTTCAAACAGGTGACTCAACATTTTGACATTGGCATCACAGCTTCTTCAAATAAAAGGGCATGTGTATACTTTGGTAAATCAACATAGCTATTCCACAGTAAAAAAAGACAATCACTGCACTTATGCATACACACATACTCACAACATGAATCACAAGTCCACGCACACTCGTACACTGTAACTAGTCTGCTCACATGTTCATACACACCCGTACACTGTAACCAAAGAAGGTGGATGTAACAAGAAGCGTCATTTTGTTTCTTTTCCGGTATCCACTTTATGTCGGGTGAACGCCCCTTTAGGAGACCTTCGGTTAGGAGACCTTCGGAGTCCTGAGGTTGAGAATCAATGAAGTCCCCTTAGCGCTGTAGATGGCGGTAGCGCACGTCTTGTGAAACACCTCAAAAAGAGAAGAAGTAGTAGGGGACAACGCCCCCTTAGGAGACCCAACTTGAACACACGCTTTTGCATTGAGTGGGCGTGTTTTGCGTTATCTTGGTTTGATTCAGTATTTTTGCTGTAACTACTCTGAGGGGTCCGGCCCGGCCATCAGAACCCTAGTAGAGCTTCTTGGTCTTCAGAACTCGACTCTTCTCACCGTCAGAACTAGAACTAGCCTGAGGGGAAAGTGCATAATGATAGCCCAGTACATCCTTCAGTACCAGTAGATCACTGGACACTCATGGATACTCCGTTCAGGACCACACTGGACACGGCACAGGGCAGGACGCTGGAGAAAGATGGATCGTTATCATACGTGACTTTGATGGCACAACATGGAACTGCACGAGCAGCTCCAACACCATGCGCCCCTACAGGTCAACAAGTGAGTACTAGCTCAACTGCTGAATGCTTCTGGAATGCAGGTGGAACACCACCAGCTGTGTGAATATAATGAAAGGCATTATAATAATGACAACAATAATAGTAACAGTAACAATAATATAATATAATATAATATGATATATAATAATATAATATAATATAATATAATATAATATAATATGATATATAATAATATAATGCACTATGTACAGAAAGTAAGTATTATCATACCTATCCAACTACTTTCAGTGTCACTACTGAAAAACAGAATTTCAGACATTATGTTAGCGTAGTTAGATAGGCGACCACTAGTAGGTAAGTAACATTAGAAATGTCATTCTCTTCGAAGGTTCATTCTCATCACCATCCTCCCATATGCTTGGTTCACCTTAGAAGCAACCCCTGTGGCATCACAATTCTCCAGTTGGTTTAAAGCCAGTTGGGTCAGAGCCCTGCACAGTCCCCTTATCGGACAGGTACAGCTGACACCTCTCCAGCTGGTTGGAATCCAAACCATCCAGAGTCCTGAAGAGGTAGTCCAGGAGATCAGCAGGAACAGCTGTTGAAAAAAAGACCAAATGGTGGAGGATACTCTTTAAAACAGTGGTTTGTTAAGAAGAGTCTTGAGACCCACAATGTTGTTACGTTGTGACCCATTTTTTGTCACACTGTTGGTAACTATAATCAACTTATTCTAATAACCAAAAATATAACCATGCTTTTGATAACGTACATACAGCTATTAGTTATACATCAGCGTTTGAAAATTAAGGAGGCCCTCACCTGTTAAAATAATTACTGCCGCTGGCTTATTTCCTCCATGAAGTGGGGCTCTACCTCCATCAGCACCTCATACAGTTTGTCTTTGGCTCCTGCTCTACCACAGATGCTGCTTAGGAGCTCCCTCATCTTGCCCTCGCTGGTTGGTTGACTACGGATCTTATTGTAGGTCTCCCAGGTGATGACGTCCTCCTGCCGCAAACGGTCCAGAACTGGATCCACATTGGAAACTCCATTTATTAGCTGAACGAAGTTCTTGTCGATGAAGTGCTTGTCTGTGGAGGGAGGAGAGAAGTTGAAAACGTAGTGGACTTGTGAGGAAAAGAGAGAGATGACAATTATGTGTAGCGGTGTGTTCGAAGACAGCTTAGCGTTAGGTGAAGCTACAGTGAATGTATTGAAGGGCAGGAGAGCCACTGGGGTAGCAAATGTGTGATCTCTACGGCAGTACAGTGTTGCAAATATGTCGAACATTTTGTGTTTAACACAAGTGTAACATCATGAAACGTGCTAAGAAAAGCGGGCATTGATTTCCTGTACACATACTGTATATACTACTATAGTTCTCATTTTAGACTACGAAATGTGACTGAAAGAACTTGAATCAAACTTGAAGAAGAATGTTTTGTGAGCTCTGTGTTTATACAGTCTATTTCCAATTGATATGAAATGTCATCACACCTGTTTCTCTTATTATGTAACATTATCCAACATTTTCCAACTTGGGGCCGTCTTGAAATTTTCACAAATGGCCGGGACTCACCGCTGCTCAATGAACAGCACAGCTCAAATGGATAGTTAACAGCAACACAACAACTATTATTCAGATTTAAAAAGACCACTTGGACTACTTTCAAGGCCTACAGTTGGAGAGTCACTGCATTATGCCATATGTTTTTGTAATCCAAACCATTCCCGTCCCCAGATGTTCAGCCACATGAAAGGAAGGTGATTTCCATACGTCAAATTGCTACAGAATTTGTACATTTCCATGTTAACGTTAGGAGCAATGTGTCTACAGTATGTAGGCTATATGTAGTTTAGTCTGAAATACAAAAGGGTAAAAAGGGGTGACAAAGATGATTTACCTCCAACCATGTATTTTGATGCACTTTCAGAACTGCTTCCTCTTGAACCTGAAGCTGAAACAACAAATACATGAAAATGTTGGCTAAGCGATCATAATGTCTGTTTATTTGGATCTGCCGGACTGGTAATCTGAGTGTTTTCCTGGTTGGCCGACAGTCCTCAGGGGCTGATTGCTATTCATTCGTTTGTTTGTTTTTTCGTGGAGAAATTTAGATGGGTCGGCCCATTGATGATCTTTAATGTAGACAGTGGACAGTACAAATCATAATATCATAGAATATCCTACAGTCTGCTTATCTGGATCTTCTCTTGGCCTACATATACGTACATAAATGCATGCATACATAAGTACATAAATGCATGCATACATACATACAGTACACAAATGCATACATACATAAATGCATACGTTACATACATATTCACATACATACATACATAAATAAATACATTCCATACATGCATACACATACACGTACATACATATACACATACATACATGTACACTTACACTTCAGGTCGTCGCTGTCGATCGTCCTCTTGCAGACTGTCTCTCCGTTCTCTTTGACGACCTCCACATCAAAGGTGTCTGGGTGCTCCATGGGTGTTCTGTCTGTGTGCTTCATTTTAACCTCACAGTAGTTAGACGTGGAAAGAGGCAATAGGTTCATCTTTTCGGGTTGGATCACCGGCTTACACGACTGACACAATGACTTCACATGCACACGAACACTAGCATCTTGCCGGAGAGGGCCCACTGCACCTGGTTTGTCGATCCTCACCCCCTTAGGTGTATCTTCACCCTCCTTCTCTTTCTGTTTGATGGCCTGGATGTGAGCTGGGTCATTCGGCACCAGGTAGACGTGGAGCTTCAGAGGAGAAGTACTGGTATAGAAGAGCAGCAGCTCACAGTGGACAGTGGGAGGGAACAGATATTCCACAACACTCCGCACCGGCCCCCAGGGAGAGAGGGAGGGCTGGACAATTCTGGTATGGTGTCGGGTCAGCTCACACACCTCCACACACACTCCGCTGTCATGACCATGCAGAACCCTCACAGCATCACGCACAGATACCTTATCATCCCCCAAACACAGGAAATGAGGCAGGTGGATCTCCTCCAGCTCTCCTGATGTGAGCTTGATGTCCATCAGAGGACCAGCTGGACTGCACTGCATGTGGGCCAGCTCTTCAGAAAAGACATACCAGTCCATGAAGTGGTACTGCATGTTGATTGGACCAATACACGACCAACGCAGACTGGACATTGAACACTGATAGCTCCCTGCAGAAGAGCTCAGACTGTAGGTTGAGATGTTCTTCTCTGTGGAGACTACAGGCTTCACCAGAATCCAGTGACTGGTGTCTGGAACTTCAGCACAGCGTTCACAACCCCTCTGTGTGCTA
Source organism: Engraulis encrasicolus (assembly GCF_034702125.1). NCBI lineage: Eukaryota > Metazoa > Chordata > Actinopteri > Clupeiformes > Engraulidae > Engraulis > Engraulis encrasicolus. Next base: position 859,037 of record NW_026945555.1, on the reverse strand, counting down.
TCACCGGGGCAGACAGACAGACAGACAGACACACACACACTCGAGTTGAAACAACCTCAACAAGCAAACCAGCTGTTGCACTGTGTTACTTTACACAAAAGTAACTGTACTGTACACACTGTACAGTATAATACCATTGCACCATCACACCAGTCTGTGTCAGAAACATGATATCAGAGCATGTGAATGGAGCTGAGCGTGACTAAATTACCACTCCCCATTCAGGAGGATGTTCGCTCATTCGCTCTGCCGCTCAAAGTTGCGCCAGGATAGGGCTGAGAACCGATCAGAATTTTTCGGTTTCGGTTCTGGTTCCAGTACTTTCGTTTCGATGCTGATTCCTGACGGTGCCATTTTCAGTTCCTATCTTATAAACACTCCGGATGACGAACTTTTTAAAAATCATAACCGACCACTGAGCCTCCCTGATTATCCGGTTGAAGTATCAGTGAAGTTTAAAAGTTGTTTTAAATCGAGAACTATGATCTACAATCTAAACCCAACCCCATCCATTTCGTGCTGCACGTCTTTGCCTCCGGTGAAAGATGTTCTCCCAGCTATGAGAATCTACGTGAGAAATCAGAATAATCTGCAAGGCACTCTGAATCTCTGCCTCACAGACCTGGCAGCTAGAACAAGAGTCGTAGGCTAATAGAGGTGACGTGAAATATTTTTGATTCTCCTCCAATATCTGCTCTATCCTATTCGCTCCCCTTCATGGCCCGAGAGGGACACGGCAAGAAAGTCAGGTGCATTGCAACAATTCGCCCTGCTACAATGTAATTGTAAAACAGCTGTAACTTTTCACATTTTATATGTCTTTGTCCATTTACACTTATGGCAGTAGTAGGCCTAGTATGTATAACTGTAGTAAGACAAAATCCCCCAGCATAAAAAAGTATTTGCCAGGTCAAAAGCTTCGGTCCATAAATTATCCCCACGGCTGTCGTTACACTGATGAGACTGCCACACCCCCTCTTATTCCAGGAGCCCAGAGCCGTATAGGGCTCTGCATCAGCTAGAGGGTCTTGCTTATGAAACTACCTGCCAGTACATTTTATACCAAGAATTCAAGTTCCTTGGAAATACGAGCTCTCATTCTCAAGCTTCGGACCGAAGGCGTGGGTGTGCGTTCTCTTTGCATCGCAGCATCAGTTCAAACGATGTTCATGGTAAACGCACAGTCAATCGTGCGAATTTACCTCATCACAAACTGAACAAGCATGAAGTTTTGCATCAGCCCCAGACAATTTGAGCGACAAAACAACAAGGGGGAACACATATTTAATTTTTACGCTGTACACACTCATTTTGAAACCATGCCATGTGTGGGGATTTTGGCCCATCTGTGTTAAATGGAAAAGCATGGTGTACTGTCTGACCTGTCACTGCCATCCTGTTGAGTGTGAGGAATTGGCATATTGAAATTTTTCCGATTTTGGGCTTAACCCTATACTGCACGGTGTTGCCATATGGCAACATACCATTCTTTTGGCATTTCCTGGTATTTAAATATAAATAATAGACACTGATTGGTTTTCATATTGAAACTGTGGCCTTGTTTTATCCAATTATGTGGTTTCTTGACATCACCTGACACCACACACTGCCCCAGGCTCGCTCTTTCCCTCACTGTACATGAGCGTGTGTCCTTGACAGATTGCTCTGGCATTGGCCAAGATTTTTCACACTTTTTGCAATATTTACAAAATTTAAAAAATATATTGGGATGATCTATAGTCAGTCATGATCTGTTTTCATCATTTGTTTTGTTTTCAATTAAAATTATTTCCATTTTATGTTGAAAAATAGGTATGTTGCCATACGGCAACATTGTGCGGTAATGGAACAAGACGGTCAATAGGGAAAGTGTATTGATACAAATACCCAATTCTAATTGATTGATTAATTGATTTATTTATTGATTTATTGATTGAATGATTGATAACTGATAATATTTATATAATTAGTGCAAATGGCAGTCTGTAATGAACATTAAAAATGTTATAATAGGTGTACAGAAAAGCGAACAAGGCCTATGCAGCCTCCCCAGACTGCCAGAGGTATACCACAAAAATCCCCAAACCCCAGATTAGAGCATAAAGCTACTGTCATCTTGACCATTTGAAGCCTCCAAAATGTTTTGACTTCATGTGTATGTTATAATTAGCCTAATTAGCACACAACGTTTGTGCAAATCTGTCAACCCGATCAAAAATTATTGTACAAAGTCAACCATTTTGAAAGTCAGCCATTTTAAAAGCATAATCTCGACATTTCAAACATCTCATAAACCAATTATATTATTAACACACAAGATTTACTGCAAATCCCAGCACCCATTGAAATGTTGTGGCGTAAACAAAAGGTAGGCCGTCTCGAAAGATTGCCAACTTCAAAGTCAGCCATCTTGAAATTCAGCTATCTTGAAAGCACTGGCCTCACAATTTTACATGGCTTATTTACTCATTATAGAGTGTTATCACACAATGTTTAGTGTAAATCCAAGCATCCATTCAAAAGTTATGACAAATAAACTGTCGGTGATGTAGAAAGATGCCTGGCCCACAAATCGGCCATCTTGAATGTCGGCCATCTTGAAAGTGTTGGCTTCCAAAATTAAATCAGTTCATATACATATTATAGACAGTTACCATACACATTTTTGTGCAAATCTATGCACAGATATTGTGTTAATACCTAATATATTCATTGGTGGTTGGTCAAAGTAATACCACTGAAATACTGTTTTTCGGGGATATAATAAACAGTATTCACTTGTTCTCTCAGTGGCAAAAATGTGTTAAATAACTCCCTTGAACTTGTGGGTAAACTTTCAATGTTTTTCTGAGATAAAAACAATTATATTTCTAGAAAATAATCCATAATGTTGTATGACCCTTGTTTGGTCTTGGAGGGAAAATGTACACTGGATCCTTTCCGTAACTGCACAATGTTGCCATATGGACCATATGCAACCTAAAAGTACCCCCCCAAAAAAATTTTTTTTGAAAAAAAATGCAAAAATGTCTTAAGAAGTTCATTTTATGTGACAAAAACCACAGTTAGATTTTTTTCCATGATGGGATAATAATGTGTGCAGTATAGGGTTAAAATCAGGGAGTTTTGCCGTTTTTTGAAGCTGACAGGTATGCTGTTCTAGCAAAACTTTTTTTTAAACAATGGAAGTTTGTTATGCACGCAGTGAAGCACTGGGTGCGCTCTGTAATAATACCAACGAAAACAGTATGCACATAGAATAAATAAACCCTTCAGTTTCAATGATCCACGTTACAAATATGCGAGCCGTCGCCAAACAAAGTCTCTCGCGGCCAAAAGTGACTGAGCTCACCCAATGCTTCTGGTGTGAGTTTCCTTTTTATTGAGATGAAGTCGAAACTTTGTTATGAATCCAAAAAGTCAGAAAATGCATGCACATCAGTAGCCTAGGTGCTGGACAAAACACAAGATAGCTAACTAAAGGGAAATTAAGATCTGCATCACTGATGCTTCATGGTCGAGGGAGAGTCTGAAACGTGCCATTCAATTCATGGGATCATCAAACAGTATTGCGGACCTTTACTTTCCTCACGCCCATGTAGGCCTAACCATCTGCGTAAGAACTATGTGTAACCGGCAGCCTGTTGGCTGCTCATGGCCACCGTAGTTGCCCCTCTGGTTGACACACCCCCTAGGTAGCAGGTTTGTTAATTTCCAGTAATTAGCTGTTCATTCATAAAAAGGGCGCTAGCCCGCAGGTTAGACACAAGCCCTGCTGTCACAACGCTGCCCCGGCCCTCGCTGCTTTAATTTAGAAGCGCTCTGCTTCTGCAGTTACTAAATGCTTTCGGGTAGGAAACTACTAAAGGTTTAGTCTTGAGGTTCCTGTTGCTTGAGGGCATGCAGGTTCAGGGTTGTCATTCTGCTTGGTCCCCGCTGCAATCATTGGAGGTATGTTTTTATGTTTATACCCTTGCCATAGTGTGAATCTGTTGTTTATCTGTATCCAAAACTCATAAGAGTTGTTTTATAAACAGGGTAGCCTCCGCAGCGCACCCAAACGCTTCCATGTAGGCTACGGAAGGTTTGGCCTAGAGGACCCGAGAGCAGTGCCATTGAGTTTTTAAACGTGCAAGTTAATAATTCATGTTTTTATTTCAACCTGTGTTGACTGTTATATTAAGGCAACAAGTAAATGTTTCAACTGTCCGACTTGCTTCTGGATAGTGCCCTACTAGTTGTTGAACTATGTGTGTCATCATGTTAGTAGGCATCCACTATGATGGCTAGAGATGCCAGATGTCGTTGTGTGTGCCAGCCTGAATCACACGAAGGTAAATTACAATGTATATCTTGAATGTGTGTAGTTTCATAGTTGCATGCTAGTGATTTTAACACTGTGAGCATTGTGAAAACCTGTAAACATGCAGCTAATTAGGGCTGTCCCAACTATTCGGCGTAATCGATTACGTCGATTGTGTAAATACTGTAAGTCGGCGTGGTCAACATACTGTCGATTATGTGATTTGCGCAAAAAAACAAAAAACAAAAAAAAGTGATTTGCGCGAGCCGCGAGGTAGACATGCTAAACAGAAGCGGAGAGAATGGCAGAGGCTGGACGTCCGAGGGTGTCAGTCTCAGACGAAGATGAAGGTAGCAGTGGCACCACTTATCAGCCCAATAAAAAAGTGATTTGCGCGAGCTGCGAGGTACGTGCTGAAACAGAAGCGGAGAAAAGGGCAGAGGCGCTGAACGTCCTAGGGTGTCAGTGTCAGACAAAGATGAAAGTAACAGCACCACTAATCAGCCCAATAAACGGACAAAGACATAAGTGTGGCGATATGTTAAAGACAAGGCACAAGACTTGGTCGTGTTTCTCTAGGAGACTGACTTACAGTATATGAAGGGAAGGTTTTTCAGATCGAGACGCGGGGTAAATATTTCATGCTGCTTTGTATAAGTTACTGTCGCTGTGCTGGCCGCGTGCATGGCAACGATAGGGAGATATAGCACACTGATTCTTGAGAAAGTGGCTAAAACAGGTTGTAATCTTGAAAGAAAAAAACGAAGTGAATTACAAAATAATATGGTATATCCTCGTAGACAAAGGTCTTGGCTTTTCAGAAATGCACAAGGCCAATCTCCCCATTTTCCATTTTTTTCAGAAATCAGGTTTTTCTCCGATCATACCTTGTTTTTTGTCAACACCGTCAGACACAATGAAAAGCAATAAAAAGTGTATTGATTTGGTTGCATATGTATCTGGAGTTTTTAAGTGATTGGTTCACACATACACCTTTAAATGTTGAAAAATCACTTTCATTCTATTTTAATACTGCTTCATGTGTTCTAATTTAAAAATATGTGCTGTCAGACGATGCTTTCTTAATGGCTAAATAGATCAAACAATTTTTTGTAATTTCACAAATATTCGTGTAGGCTTAAATTTGCTATTACTTTGATAATTCAACAACTACAAAGGAAAATTTTGTAAGCACATTCATTTAAAATGTCCAAAACTCCTTCTTACGGTGGTGACTTAAGAACTGACGGTGGTGACAGTAATCTGAAGGTGGTGAAAGTGACCTAATTATTACCTACATTTAGCAAAATAAATAGCTCTCTCAAGTCAATGACATCTAGCATAAACACTTTATTTTTGTGTGTGCACAGTATGTTTGTGCATGTGTTTTTTTCTTCATTTGTTAGATACTCTAGGAAGTAGGCCTAGATTATTGAAAATGTGGCATAAACAGGTTTTAAGTTGTTCAAATCCAAAATATAGAGGTGTGCAGTGAATGTATTGGCCAAGCTCCCCATGTTTTACATTTTTCATAAAATGGGCTCTTTCTTGGTTTTGTCACCAGCGTCAGACAGAATTAGAAGTACAAAAATAAGTTTACTGTATTTAAGTGAATTACTTTTACAATTCAACATAATTGTAGATACTTATTGGAAGCATATTCTTAAAACTTGTCAAAAACATGTAAAACACATGCTTTTTAGATGCGTCCAGCATCTCTATAACAGGGTCTGTCTGTCCGTCCGTCCGTCCGTCTGAAACGCTTTCATTAAATTGTTGTCCGTCTGAAACGCTTTCTTTAAATTGTTCCTTCCTGTGGCCACAAGGCGGCAGACTTGCCATTTTGGACCGGAGCGAATGCGTGCAAGCATAGCCTTTCTATACTAAACCGGATGCTAACGTTGGCGAAAAGTAGCCTAGCCACAGGCTAACTGACAAACGTGAGGCCAACAACTCAGCCGATCGTGATGTACGCCACAAATAGACCAATCGACCTCATATTTAGACACTACAATGTTGATTTCTGCCTTCGATTTTCATCAGTTAAGAAATCTAGCGTCGGATTAACACATTATTAAGGTAGTAAAGCGAGTTGCCGCCATGTTTGTTTTCCAGAATCACCCGGGTCGAGAGCTCACGTGCAGCATTCTGGGTAATTGAGTTTCACGTTATTAATGCAGACAATGCGTGTTTTTTTAAAAATGCAGTGAGTTTAAAAAATCAAACCAACTGCCATTTGGAAGGGCAATGGTGCTTTTCGTTGCGCTCAGAGAGAGTACAGGAGAGAACGCGTCTTTCGTAATTGCTTTGCAGTCGTGTGCATTTGATAAACTCTGGCACGGAAGTTCACTGCTTTGTGCCTTGACGGTGAAGCTGGTATTGAAGGCCATATTCACCTAAAGAGTCAACCCATAAGCGCATGATTCACCCAAACGGTTTTATTTATTTATTATTTGTCGATGTTTAGATTCTTTCCCACATGCACATAATGCTGAAATGGCGTGATACTAAAGATTGTTAGGCCTAATAAATGTCTGGTAATTTGTAATGTAGCCTACTTCATCTAGGCTATGTGAAATTTCAAATCATAGCCTATGGTTCTTTTCCAAATCCAAGAATGATGATAAGCTTATTATACCCTAAACTGCAAAAAATAAAGCCATGTCTCGCCATTTTGCTGCCTTGCTGCCTGCCACAATATTTGGAGTGTCCATGATGACCAATAAACAAAAAGTACATCCTCGGGGGCGTTCACAGGTTTGGAGGAGGCCAGGGGGGCGTTTGGGGGTAAAAAATGGCATAGTTGGAACTGGCATAGAGGGACGCATCTGTTGTCCGCCTGTCAGCCTTGTTTGTGAACTACATCAGATTTCACCACCGTCAGGTCTTGTGACAAAAAACCCTCCAAATGCACCTCAGTGGAGGCTGGAGTATAAGTTTGGGTCACAATTATTACTAACATGTATGGTAATGTTTCATTAACCAGCACAATTTAGTAAAATATGGAACAAGATGATGAGCGGAACAAAATCTGACGGTGGTGACATCTGACGGTGTGAGACAAAAACACTCTTTTACATATTGTGCATTTTTTTTTCTTAGGGGCTTCATGACGCTTCTGAAAAAGTATATATAATTAACATTAATGTAACAATAATACTATTAAAACCCCCGACGGTGTTGACAGTTTATGGTTGGGACAGTACCAGTGTCCAAACAAATTATCAAATTGAGGAGAAATTAGTAAACTTACAGGAGCTTCAGTGATGGTGAAGTACTCAGTAGATCTGAAGGTTTGAAAAGGGGTCCTAAGTAATGACAATGACCTTGCGCATATCTGATTTTATTGTCTTTTTTAAAAAATCTGACGGTGGTGACTAATATGCTGGACACACTTTGAGCAATCAGAAAATAGTAGTAAATATTGCTTTACACGCACTATGTGCATATCTGCAGAACCACTTCAATATGGACTTTCACATCATGGTGATATTATTCAATAATATCAGTGATTTTTACATTTTAAGTCAATTGAAATGATGATGTCTGTCCTTGGGACAGCTGTTTTTACAGGGTGTGGGCAGGTTTATAGCCATGAAAAGTAATAAAATTACACTTAAATATTTCAAACGACTGTACATTTATGTAACAGACCCCTGTGTCTTTACCTGGATTAATTTTTGTTCATGAAAATGTAGTTTATTTTCAACAGAATTGGCAGTTTATTGCAGAGACATGTTTTAGCCGCTTTCTCAAGAATCAGTGAGCAATGATTCGTAATGTCCCTGTTATAGACGCAGTATTCAACACCTTGAGGGTGACAGTGGTCGGGGTGTTTTTAGAAGAGCTTGTATACAAAGTAAAAAGTAAATGAAGACAAAAGAAGTGTGCATATTCCGTCCAACAGCGGGAGATGTGGAGTGAGAAGACTGTGGGCCTGACTCAGACCAGTCTCGTGTCCCTTCTTCACGGTGCAATACTGTTTGTGTCGACTGCAGGTCTAAATAAATAGTAATACTATTCTAATAATATAATAATACTCATAATTATGTCGTACTGGGTCTATATTAGCAACAGAAGGGGGAGTGGGACCAGCTGGATTTTGGTGCGTCAACGGAAACACGTGGACAGAGTAGCCAAGTTCTCTAGGCTACTCATAAAATCTCTGGTAGCCTTCACCCTAACCTATAGTGGTGGCCCATATTTTTTTTCCTCTTTATATATCAGTAAATGTAGGATAATACTTGATTTGAACTGAAACACACACACACACACACACACACACACACACACACACACACACACACACACACACACACACACACACACACACACACACACACACACACACACACACACACACACACACACACACACACACTCACTGCTGCTGGTGTACTTGATAGACCTATTTTAATATTTATTTTTCTTCAAATGCTACTATTACTATGTCAGAACGCTATAAAGGACTTTTAGAAAAAGCACAACAAAATACCTCCTCTTAATGTATGTTCTCTACAAGTCTTCTGTTGTCCAGTCTTGCACTTCAAATGTCTGTATGAGCACTGTCTATGTCCATACTGTCTTATGTCCATGTATGAGTACTGTCTATGTCTATACTGTCTATGTCCTTACCTAGATTAGTCTATGTCTGCATGGGAAAGCAAGAAACGTAATTTCAAATTCTTTGTATGACCAGTGCATGTAAAGAAATTGACAATAAAACCAACTTGACTTGAACTTGACTTGACAAATAGATATTATATTAGGCCTGTATGTATTATAGTCTGTGACTAATTTATAAAATGTCCCCTTTTTTAGAAATCATTGTCCTAATAGGCCCTAGGTGCACTCTGCTTTATTTGTCTATTATTTTTCAGGTCAAAGTTAAGTGGCATATCACAGTTTTCCCTTCAAAAAAAAAAAAAAAAAATCACGACTATTCGAAAAATAGTTGATAGACTAATCGGGAGAAAAATAATGGTTAGGGACAGCCCTACAGCTAATTGTGATTTTGTTCAGCAGGGCAACGCCACTGCTGCTTTGCCTATCCTACTTTTACTGTTGTCAACCCAGTTATTGCCCTATTTGTCTTGTTTGTTATTTTGAATTCCTGCTGTTGGCTGGGTAGGTAGTCTACTGACTGCCACCTGTACCTAAATTCGACCTATTGTAGCCTAGGCCTCATTCAGCCTTTTTGATCTTTCTATACCCTGGGCAGTTTCACTTGGCACATGTCCTTAAATTTGTAGTGGTAAATGAGCACCATAGTGTTTGCTGTGCAGTGTCGGTGCTTTGTGTGTGAATAACTAACTAGTGTGTCTGAATACTCACAAGGATATAACCCCTTTTGAAGCTGCCCTAGTGGGCCTATGTTAACTTGGGTGGCAGCCTTTGCTTAACCCCTTTGTGTGCCCTATGTAGCAGCAGCATATTTCTGTTTTTTTTTTTATGTTTGTTTATGTTTCAATAAATATTGACCTTTTGATGCAACTGGAACCCTCACGTCTCTGCCTTTTCACTCACTTATCTGTGTGCGGGAAACCCTCTTGTGCTAAACCTGGTCTAAGAACCATTGTTATACAAGTATATCTGGTGGTGAAAGGCCACCAGTGGCGTAGTCGTTGTAGTAATCCTGTGTAGGTTTACTAGAAGTCCCCTAGGGGGCACCGTAGGATTGCCATGGACTTTTGTAGTCTGTAACAGGCTTACCTACCCAGAACAATGTAAGCCCACGATGGCTGTGTAAGTTGCCCTGAACTTCTCTAAAGATAAAAGAACCAAACCGACCCATGTTGTGCGTGTCAGTTAATGTAGTCCAAGATACTACAGTCGTTAAAACACACACACTTTGCCAAGACCCCTTTAGGACCCCCAGTTACATATGCAATGCTTCGTTTGCACACCTTGTCTTGCTGTTTCTTGGCTCACAGTGGCTGTCTCGAAGACAAAGTTTTAATCCTTTTCCATCTACAAACGCTAGAACTAAAGGCTACTCTTCTCTTCTCGGTAAGCCTACACAAATTAAAGACTGATGGTAATTTCTCTCGTAACAGCGTTAGTATCCACAGATGATTTGACCAACTGTTTAAAAGGGGGTTGTAGCCTGCCAGCAGTCTCTGCAAGCCCGAATGTGATCACAATTAATGTTGCCATTTTTTACGATATAATATGCGACTGTCGTGCGACTGCCGCGACAACATTCCAGGGTTTTAAATGTGTGATGAATATCTGGAAACCGAAACGTGGAACCGACAGACAAGGCACGTTTCGATGCCAAGTAGAACCTTAGCCCTTCTTTCGGCTCCATCAAGGATCCGAATTTCGGTACCCAGTCCTACGCCAGGACGCTCCGCTCATAAAACGTTCTGCGCTCACCTTAATTTTCTTGCCGCTCTGTCGAAATCACTCCTTGCTTGATCAAATTTTCAGGAGAAGGCATTTTCTGACATTTGTTTCTTCCTGTAATTATGCCAGGGCCCTGGGACACCATGTGTTTCATTCATGTGCTGTCTTATTTAACTGGCTGTTAAATTATATTGTACTGTTTCCTCGCTGTGGACGTAACATCTCCCCCCGCATTTCCTACCTATTTAATTTATTTATTTTACAAGACTACATGAAAAAGGTCACTTCGCATTCCATTGCAAATGAGATAACAGGCTCTTAGATCACTTTAAACCCAATGTGTTAAGCGTTATGATGCTTTATGATCATCTTATCCCACTTTTAATCACACAATGTGCAATACTTGTCTCGGTCATTCCGTGGTAAAATTGAAACATATAGGTGTGCTGCCTTCAGGCAGATATAAGTAATTTTGGGACTTGTATTGAATGTTAAATGCATGTAGTAAAGTAGACTTTTATTTTGACATGTGATGTCATTGTTAGAAACAGGAAGTAGGAATTTGCAAGTCATTTTGCAGGAAGATTAGTTGAAGAAAGTCATGGTTCAAGAGCTCCTGAAATAATGCCGATTCATTTGCCCCAGCAGAAGCATCACTTGTAGGTATCCCTTTGGTAATGTTATCAGACTAAGTTGTAATGTGTAACTTTACTGTTAATGTCGAATTTATGCTGTTAGAAACTGATATGAAAGTAAATGGTGGATGATAGAGATTAAAAACGATTTCTTTGAAGATGCTAAAATGTTAGCTAAGTGCTAGTTCTAGGTCAGTTAGGCATTGAAATGAACAGTGAATGTGAAGGTAGTTAGCATAGCTTTGTATTTCATGTGTGTTAACTGCTTTAGCTTGAGTAGAAACGTAGTGAAGCTGATTATTTCCCTTGATTGTTTTATTTTTAGTTTCACTTTCCTGATGTCCTGATTTCCTGATGTCCCGATTTCCTGATTTCATGTTTGTGATTGAGGATTCTACATGTGAAGGATTTCAATAAAGACTTTACATCACGGATAAAGGAAAGTTTATCTCACTGTCTAGCTGGGTTACATTCTACACCTTAGTGAGGACAGTACAATAGGATAAACAGATTATATGTGGGTGGTTGACGTTTAAGGGCGTAACGCAAAAAAAAAAAAAAGTTTTTCAAATTCCTGAAAAAAATGATGGATAAAAATTGGAAAAAAATTGAAAAAAATAAAGCACTTAGTGGTCTGTGGAATTTCACCTTATTTTTGCCATTTTTGGAAAATGTGTCCTGCATCAACACATAGCATAGGCATGTCACACCGCAGGAAAATGGAGTCACACCACAGGGAATTCACTGCATTATGGCCATTTTAATCCTTTTATATACATGACTGACATCTGAGCTCATGCTAACTTGATAATGATATTGTGTTTAATCTTAATATGTGTTTTCTTTAATAAAAACACTTTTTTTCCTCCTATAAGAGCAGTCACACCACAGGACACCATAAAATTAACCTAAGCATTGCGTGACAGAAAGATTGCAATATGAAGACATATTAAGAGGTTAAGAGTCACCTTAAACTTCCACAGCACTCTACAATAACTGAGGTACTGACTGGTTAGGAGCCAGTCTTTAAGACCCTTGTAGTTGGCCTTGCAGCTGCCCATTCACAAACATTGACATACGTGTCACCCCACAGGACGCAATTTGTGTTACGAAATTGAACTTGTAGTTAATATTACTGTCTTGAGTTTTTTCCACATTCACATATCTTAATCTAAAGTTAAGATTTATGCAATCATGCCAAATGCTTCATACATTATTCAAAATGTTGTTGGTTAATTTATATATATATTATTATATATTGTTTCATTAATGTTACAGTCACACCGCAGGAAATTTGACATATAAACCTTTACATAAATCTTAACAAAAATGTTTCTTCTCATCTAAGACTAATATGAAACATAATGTACCACATCTTCTTTCATTGACATTTGTTTTTTAAAGGAAAATAACAGTTTTGTAGGTTTTTAACCAATGTTACGAAAAAACAAGGCGTCACGTCTCCCACCCATGTATAGTAGGCTACAGCTCAGTCATCTACTGCTGATTGACTGATCATTTTTGTGTGCTGATATTACGGACTATTTTATGGACTGGTTGAATTGACAATTTAGAACATTCGCTGGAGGAAGAGAGAATTGAAAATAATGACCCGCTTGGGTAAGCTATGAAGTGCCTCCCGCGCATGCGCATAGGCATAGGCATAGGCGGTCTCTCGTCTTGTCTCGCGCAAAGGAATGGACATGGTAGAGTGGACATGGTAGGCAATAGAGTCTGTCAGTCGTCCTGGAAAAAGTCTAATTATAAGCACATGGCTTCTGTATGTTTCAGAGGGATATTAAAAGGACCATACAGGGCGCAAAACCCACGTACCATTTTTATGCTTGCGCATTTTCGACCATGCGTTCATACTAGAGTTCTCAACGGGCCTGAAAATGTCAACCCGACCCTACCCGGCCCGTGGCTTTTAAAGCCCGAGCCCGATGTTACCCGACACATCACTGGAATTATCTAACCGAACCCGGCCCGAGGCCCGAAGTCGGGGGTCGAGTTTCCCCACGTTATCCTATGGAGAATGACGGGTTGTGGTGGGTCTTTAAGGACACTTATGTGCAGTAAATTGCATAACCCACTTAAAAACCTAGTGAAAAGATATTTTCCACAATAGAAACATAATAGGAAAATGGGGAAACTTACGTTCTTGCTATTTAAGCAGAATCATCCACAGCGCAATTTCAATAACCGCCTCATGCTTCACGGCAACAACAATCTATCCACCTTTTGTTTTGACTTCTAAATGTAGGCTTACTACATTTCCATCCCGAGTGTCTGATTAAATGTAGGCTACGTGAAGTTGCCCCTCCCTCCTTGTTTGTTCATATGCGCGGATGAGATGGAAAGCCTGGCTGTGCCAAACATTGTTTAAAAGTTTCATCAAATTTTGGTCGGCACACACGGTTTTGGACATAGCCTACTAAATTCTAGTGGCACCTGGGCTACGGTTGATGCATGGATAAGCCATGTAGCAAAAAAAGACAGATAGCCTAGGTGAGAGGATGAGATCTTCCTCGGCTGGCGAGCGCTCCCATGTGTGTGCGCGCCTTTCCTTCCCGACAGTTGCTTACAAGTCGAAAACAGCACGAAAACAGCAAAGACAATGTGATATTTCATTCAAACAGGGCCTACACGCTCCAAATAAAACATTGGCTGGGGGAATTTTCAACCAGACCGTAGCGCGAGCAGACAGTCAGTGTGAAAAGTCAAGTCTACCGGAAAAATCGCCGTCTTCGCTGCCGCTCGCTTACCATCGGTGCACGAGCCATTTAAATAGTGAAGTGGCATATCGCAACAGCACATGCGGATTAGCCAAATCATATGCAACAAAGTCGCCAACAAAGCGTGGATTTAACGTTTAATACGCATATGCCAACGTTGTGTGAATACGGGGAAAGGATAGCCTAATTGGAAAGCCACTGTCCTTTCCATAGAAGACCGCTTCGGCTTCGTTTCACCTCATAAGCATAATTTCCATGCACTGCATTTGCTGAGACTACTAAGCATAAAGTTAGCGATCAAACTAAAAATATTGGTTGTTGTCATTACAGTATTTAATAGGCTACTATGGCTGTTGTTTAAAATAGCCATTGGATTGCCAACCGTCCCTTGTATTAAGAAACAAAAGTATGGTTCCATGAGCTGACATGGGACTCAATATCGTTAAAATTGCATCTAAGATTTTCCCCCCGTTTTAATTCGTTTGCGTAATTGTAGCCAGTGTAGTTTTTCTGTGCGTTCAGGGACCTCTGTCCAACTCATCATCGCTGTGATGTCATGTTTGTTTTGCGTTCCGGTACCTTGTGATTTACAAATTAAGCACTGCGCGCAACGTTGCATGCAGCAGCCTGCCAGACCTTCGTTACGCAGGCCTACATATATTTAGATAGATAGGCCTAGCTTTACTGACCCATCAAGGGGAAATTCGCCATGATTCACGGTAAACAGCAGAACTGATTTTTTTTTTCACTGGGCGGAAAAGATTGAGCCCGCGGACCGAACCGACCCGAGCCATATGCTTATATTTTCGACCCGAACCCAAGGGGCCCGTCGGGTTTGTCGGGCTGACCCGACCCGTTGAGAACTCTGGTTCATACAGTCTGCGTGCACCTGAAGACTCATAATAAATGTTTATGCTTTCATTTGCATGGGCTGGCCCATATGACGCAGGAACGACAATCTTCATTGACAACGTTTTGAACGAAAATGTTTGTGAATCATTCATAATTGATAACAATCATGTAGGGCGTCTACTGAAAGAGTGAAAGCAGTTGGAAAATCCGACGGCAGCCTATTGTCAGCATGTTCTATTTAATTAAATAACTCTAAAGAAATAATCGAAGGGAAATTGTTGGGTTGTTGAGAAGTCAAAACTAAGGGTCATTGGAGAAATGCTGTCCCCAAAATGTTTACCGGTAATCTAGAACTGGCAAAAGAGGAATGCTTACGCTCTGTTCCATCCTCCTGGTGTTTGCGTAGCACCTAGTTGTGCTTTCTCGTGCCCAGGTTAAAATACCGTAATTCCTCGAAAAGTAGCCGGGGTTACTATTAAATTATTATTATTTTGGAGGAGGGAAATTTAATAGCTAATGTGTGTGTGTGTGTGTGTGTGTGTGGGGGTTGTGTGTGTGTGTGTGTGTGTGTGTGTGTGTGTGTGTGTGTGTGTGTGTGTGTGTGTGTGTGTGTGTGTGTGTGTGTGTGTGTGTGTGTGTGTGTGTGTGTGTGTTTGTGTTTGTGTTTGTGTTTGTGATGCAGACTGACGTGTGAGTAGAGAGCAGCTGTGCTCCTGGATACTGCTGGGTGTTGTGTGTAAGGTGCAGCTCTGCAGCATCTGAGGAGTGGGAGCTGCTACTGGAGGCTGCTGCTGCTGCTTGAATCTCCCTTCTCAAGGTACCATAAGGATGACCCAGTCTAGAGTAGAGGACAAGAGATTCACACAGATGATACAGTAATCATATTGAAGAGGAGAGTTATACTAAATACTAAATTGAGTATTAAAAACATTAGTATACATGGGTTCTGGCTGTTTGTACACAGATTAATGTGCACACAGCCAGGGATTCCAAAATGCTATAAGTCTAGGTGTTTATCATTAGAAATCCCATTGGAACCCTGCACAGTGTATGACAAGAACCTGTTGTCTTGTCAGTTGGCGGTATTAGACTAATACAAGAATCCCAAAAAGGGGCTTATTTAAGGAGTTCAATGCATTTGAGAGACAAAGTCGGCATATAGTCTTACTTTGTCAATTTGGGTATGCCGAATTCAAATCTGCGAAATGCCGAACTCTATCTGGCCTCTGTTGACCCCTAGAGGTCATTGAACTTTAACTAAGGGGCTTGTTTTTGATGGAGCAGTGCTGCTTTTGCTCTGCAGTACGCATGCACAGTTTGCCATTTCAATGCATTCTGGTCAGATTTTAACCAGAATGCAGTGAAATGACAAAGTTTGCATGCACACTGTAGAGTAAAAGCAAAATCTTCTAAGAAATTTGCTAGCTAGAATGCATTGAAATGGCAAAGTGTGCATGTGCGCTGCAGAGCAAAAGCAGCACTGCTCCATGACGAACAAGCCCAAGGATACTAGCTAGCAGACATGCTAGCAATGCTAACATGCTAATAAATGCTAATTTACCATCAATATTACATTTGTCGCTGTGGTGTGATTTCATTTTCACTTTGTTAAAAAAGATTAGCATGCATGCTAACAATTATGCTAATCATGCTAACAATGCTACGTATGTTAAATATGCAAAAAAGTGTTAGCAATGTTACATGGTGGTAAATTATAGCCTACTGTCAGGAGTAAGGCGTATACATGGCATGACCCAGGTTTGAGTCAGTTCTGGGTCATGTTCCAACCCCACCCTCCACTTTATTGTCATCTCTTAAACTACCCTAAACAAAGCCCCCAAAAACATTTTAAAGGGCCTAGTTACTCTTCCACCATTTATCCATGTATGTATTGCCCTTACTTGTGTGTTTGTGTCTGTGTGTCTTTGTGTGTGGAAATCTAGTGCACTGGAGACTGGACAGTCTTTAAGGTCACCAGAATCCATACGGGCTACTGCAAGGCCTTCATTTACAGAACACTTTGAAACTTCTTGACTGGCTTCAGTTCTTTATTCTGTACCCTATTCGTGTATGCTGCTGAAGATCTCAATCTCAATTAAGTCACTATATTACTGTATTTGTATACCAAATTACAAAGCCGGTACCTGTGAAAAAGCTGTCATGGTCTCAGTGTTGTCAGTGGGTGTGCTTTATTTCGGTCTATTGAATACCTTTGTTGGTTATGTCATTCAGTCAAAACACTCTTTCCTCTATCTTACAGAAGCCACTGGCAGGATATAGGACTGCATTTGTGTGCTTTTAAACCTGATTTGTCATCATTGCTATTTGCATTTGTGCGAAACATAATTTAAAATTGTGGAAACCGAGAGACATTCCATCACACTTGGATTCTAACATACTTTTTGGTTTCCATGTGTGTAAATATCCTATAGATGACCTCAATGACATGAGGGCAAACTGAGAACACCTTACACTACACCAGCATCTTAAATGATGATTAATACAGTCAGGAGCAAACACAACTCATATTTGACAACAATGCTGCTAACAGGCCATGTTTAATTACCTTGAAGTAATAATGACGTACTAATCACTAACTAATAATAACAGCCTGTTTTGCAAAGTAAACATGAGTTTAGCATTCCAATATAACCAAACAAATACATTTGTCAACAATTGAAAACATCACTTAACTTAAAAGTAATAAATAAAATGCTTAAAAACTTGATTAACTGGGTTCAGTTGATACGATTTCAGGGTCAAAGTTCAATGATCTCTAGAGGTCAACAGAGCCCAGATAGAGCTCTGCATATGGCAGATTTGAATTCAGCACACCCAAATTGACAAAAGAAAACTATATGCCGACATTGTCTCTCAAATGCCTTCGGGTAACACAATTCAGGATTTTGGTCCCAGTCTATCGGTAAACTATCTTTAGACACAGATCCGTTCCATAAGTCTTGCTAACTCAGCTGAGTTGCAACGGTAATTTATGCTCCAACTCAAACCTGGTAGCTCCCAGGTTTAACACCAGGCGAAATGAATGTTACAAAAAAATGAACCTGTAGGAAACAGTGTCACAATGGGTATGTTCCGCTTCATTCCTACCATCATTTTACGAGATCAAAGCGAACCAGTCTCACTATTTTAATAGTCTATGGTGTGATAATGGCAGAGGTGTGACCAAGTCACTAATGTGCAAGTCACAAGTAAGTCTTGAGTCTTTCCACTCAAGTCCGAGTCAAGTCACAAGTCAAGACACATCTGACCAAGTCAAGTCCAAGTCCAAGTCGTACCCCAGCCAAGTCAAGTCCAAGTCCAAGTCTCATTTTTTTTCAAGTCCTTAACAAGTCACAAAGGAATTTTCTATTTGCAATCACAATTTCGATCATAAATTCATTAGTATATTAATGAGACCTGAGTAAAAAGATGACAATGACTAAAACAGTTGCTGAGAAATCAGTCTAAACCAAACTACTGCTTGTGCTGTGTATGTAAAATGTAATTTAATTTCATTTTTTTTTCACATAAAAATACATTTCATGTGAATTTGTACTTAAACAAAGGAGCAACCATATGCCAAATATTTACTGTCCAGTGGGCAAATAGTCCTGTTTGCATGCATGCGTGCGTATGTGTGTGTGTGTCCGTTCCATCAACTGCAGAAGACCGGTCATATCTAGTCAAGGTTGTATACAGACTCTAGCATCATAACGCTAAGGGCAGGGCTCTATGGTTAACTTTTTCACTAGGAGCACAGGGCCACAGCTTTGGCTGGGCACAGGACCAAAAATTCTGAATGCACCCCCTAAATCCACACCCCCGAAACTACAAGCCTTGACTGTTTTAAGACCGTTTAATTTCAATGAGGAAAAAAATAGACTAAGCCAGGGATGCTGAGGTGGTCACGGGGAAAGTTTTTTTCAAGACATTAGGGAGGCATATTACACTTCCGACCTGAAAACACGGATTCACACTTTCATACAGCCGAGGCTACTATGTATGAATTTACCCACAAAGGCCAAGGGTTAAAGTAGTCTTACAGGTGCTACCTAACCCCCCAGTCTCTTTACTGTAGTGTACCACTTGACTAATGTAAACATTTTGGTTTGGCTTTAAAAGATGCCATTTTTCGTAAGGTACCATATTAAGCTAATCATATTAACCATACATACGTACCATATTAATTCTTATCAAGATAGTGACATACAGCAGGGGTAATCAATGAAAAGACTGTTCTTTTTTGTATATTCTTCCCAGTGTATGTGTGTGTGTGTGTGTGTGTGTGTGTGTGTGTGTGTGTGAGTGTGTGTGTGTATGGGGGGAGGGGGGATACACATGTGAGGCAGGATGATGAGTTAACAGCACAGCTCCGCAGGCAGCCCTGTCTCAGGGTTCACTTTATCTCATTATCTGTAAACCAAAAACTGACCACTGACAGTGAACCCACCAATGAGCGCACTTTGCTGTCTGCTGTAGGGTATATGCCAACAGTTAGCCTAGTGGACAATTGTCCACATGGACTGAGAAATGAGGACAAATTTAGGATTGTTAGGTTGGATTAAATTCCTGATATTTGTTGAAGCTGTATCGGCATTGTCGCTTTCCCCCTCACATTCTCGTCGCAATGGCCCATCACGAAACATTTTCCTGCGTCAAAGTCCGCGCTAGAACATTCGTTTGCAGGTTAGTCATCCATCTTGTTATATTAGCCTACTAGACTTCGGTAACACTTTAGAATAATGGATGCAAAAAAGCATTATAAAGACTTAATAAATAATTAACTATTGATGAACAAAACATTAACAAACGTTTGTAAATGACTAGGAAATGTAAACAAATGCTTGTAAATGACTAGGAAAAGCTATGTTAATATTTTATATTTGTCAAACATTTACAAGTTGCTTGTACATGAATAAAATACTCTGTTATAAGGTGTGTAAAATCTTGCAGATATCATTTGTAGATATT
Source organism: Engraulis encrasicolus (assembly GCF_034702125.1). Classification (NCBI taxonomy): domain Eukaryota; kingdom Metazoa; phylum Chordata; class Actinopteri; order Clupeiformes; family Engraulidae; genus Engraulis; species Engraulis encrasicolus. The sequence goes on along the minus strand of NW_026945555.1, from coordinate 839,193 downwards.
TTATAAAGCATTAATAAAGCTTAGTTAATAATAAAAACATTTGTTAATGTTTTATTCATCATTAGTTAATTATTTACTGAGTCTTTACTAAGGAACATTATTATAAAGTGTTACCTAGACTTCTTCTCGGGGCTTATTCGCCTGCACGCTGCCGTAGTTTGAAAAAATGCAAATTAGACCTTCGTGGCGTGAGAATGTCAGTTAACGAGCCAAACGTGTCCTGCGCTTCTACAGTATAGGAAGACGTACGGTGTATAATGCCCTATCCAACATTTTGCTCTCATTTTTTCTCTAAGTGGACGACTCTGCCCTGTGCCGTTTGGTGTGCCGCTTGCAGTAGGCTACTATCCAGTTACTGAATGCCCGACGTTTGCAGTCAGTCACATCAAAATGTGTCGCATTGTTGTCTGTGCCTCTCACCCTCGTCTCGCTGTCCTCCCTCAATCGCCCTCCCCTCCCCCTCAAAGTCACTTGTATGCTGTTCATGCATCTTCAGAAAGAATAAGTTCACCACTGTGCACGCCACAGATTGTAGCCAAACAAAATTCTGCTTCTATGTTTCCTGATTTTTGATTATTTGGACAGCAGGGTTTAACATGCCAGTTCTCCAGTGCTTGCGTCGTGCTGCTCTAACCTGTCATTTCCAAGCAACGGCAATTGTGACTCCAAACTTCCAAAATTACCAACCAAAACATGTTCGAACTGTGAGAAACTTAATATATGATTGATTCGACACCATGAGATACAAGTTTCACGAGCGCAATGACTGGGATTGAAGCAGCGCGAGATAGGTTGGGCACAGGGCGCTTTATCCACGGGAAGCCGAGCCATGCATGTCTCGCGCCGCTCAGCAATAGCGTGCGTCGGCTTGCATTTCTTTAGCCATGGACTAGACGCATTGAATGAGCCCAGTGAGTTAGTCTGTGAAATAGCGTCCTGATGCCCATTTAATAAGGTTAAAAATAGGCTATTAAAAGAAACGTTTAAACTTTGACTCTAACCCACTACAAGCGTGAACTTATGCCAGCTGTCTCCTAACTGGAGTCCCCTCAACTTGCCGGTCACATTTCTTTCGTCCACACGATTCGAATGGCTGAAATTTCCCACAAGCAAATGCATGCTTATTGCGCAATGATCCGCTCTGACTTATTGTCCGACTTCGTAGGTTTCATATCGTTTTAAGAACAATACCTAGGCTACGTTTAGCTGTGTAGGCTATGCTCAAACTCGGTTGGCAAATCTGCATCTCCATTGTCTGACGCCCCATTAATAACTTTATGGCGGACTCTTCCACAACCAGCGAAGATCCAGCTTAGTCTCATACTGCAGGTGGGAGATTGTTTTTCAACTTTAAGTTTTTTTTTTTATATAGGTCTACTGATTTCAGACATCTCAAAACGCATATGCTTCGCACAAAGCAGCATTGGTGTGTAGCCTACAGAAGCGTGTTGCACATCACAGCTCCCCACCACACACTCTTCCTACAACATTGATAGAAAATATTTTGTTGATCAGAGTGTCGAGATCAGAGATCAGATCAAACTTCCATACAAGAATGCAAAACGAGTTGGGGTGAGAGGGAGACAAATTAACTTCCGCGATGGTTTAAAATGTGGGCTATGTTTGTTCTGGAGACTCGGAGATGGTGTTTCACTGTTGCCGTCCAGGTTGCATAGAACTGCTTACAGCAATGACGTGATTCAAACAATGTGGGCGGGCTGTTGCATTCTGCAAACAAGGGTCTGACTTGTTACAAAAAAAATAGACCAAACGTGCAAGTCACGCCAAGTCATTGCAAGTTACAACTGTCAAGTCCAAGTCGAGTCCCGAGTCAAAGGCGTGCAAGTCGAGTCGAGTCTCAAGTCCTTTCTGATCTTGAAATTTCAAGTTGCAAGTCTTCACACCGCTGACTCGAGTCTGACTCGAGTCAAAGTCACTGGACTCGAGTCCACATGTCTTGATAATGCCAGTAAAAACTATAATAATTACCATTTCCTTTCATTTCAGGGGATTTCTGATAATCAGCTCATTTTTTTAAAACTTTTATAGCGTTGATAATACTAAAATAATATTGAACAATTCCTTTCACAGAGATGAAGATGTGAACGACCCAGAGGGCAAGTGTGCTGCGTAATATGTGGTCGCGCCGGGTAAGTCTTGCATGGTGACATGTTATAGAAATGAAAACGTCATAACATACTTTTGCCTATTCTCTCCTTTGATGTCGCTTTGCGGCTGGCTTCATTTGCTATCAAGCATTACTCCTACAGTTAAATGTAGAACTTTACATTTTACAGCATAGGCAACAAAAAAACGTCTTCACGTCTGTCTTTGCGCATGGTGGGGATTGAACGCGGGCCTCTCAATCAGTACGGTTGCGTTACCGCTCACCTACAGATGCTCACATTTCATCTCCGATAAAGACTTGTTTTGACAAGGCATGCCCTAGTCTACAACATGGTCGCATTTTCGACAATCCTTGATATGGAATTCCCCTGTACAACGGGCACGAGCGCGGCTGAAGTGAAACTAGCCAAGGCGCAGCTGATCTTCAATGGTGGAACGGCGTCAGCCTCAAGTTTAAGCTGCCGTTAGTTGAAACTCTTCTGCTTTTGCACGTAAGTGCCGCTGAATTCAGCGCCAATGATGGAATGGTCCCCTGGTTCTGTTCATGGCGGGATATTTATCTCTCCCTGTTCGGCCGGGGCGAAAATTCCCTAACTGCTGCTGCCCCCTGACTCTCTGCTTTTTCATGGTGCTCATGGAAAAAAGGGGGCTCGTCTGAACAGCCAAATGTAATTCGTAATTAAATAAAGTAATTGCATTCAGATTCTTCTGTTGTGTTTATTGACTCAAATGGTTCTGACAGAACTAATTCTTTAGTACATCTTGCGCTCTCTCTCTCTCTCTCTCTCTCTCTCTCTCTCTCTCTCTCTCTCTCTCTCTCTCTCTCTCTCTCTCACACACACACACTCACACTCACACTCACACTCACACTCACACTCACACTCACACACACACACACACACACACACACACACACACACACACACACACACAGAGTTCACTTTTGTTAGAGCCATATTCCTGATTTCTAACTATTTGCTGTACGTTTTATTGTTAACTATAAATGAGAGACTTAAAAGTTGGTTAAATACTTACCTGCTACCTGTTTGTGTTATATTCTTACCAGAAGCACAAGACGAGGACAAGAGGAAAGACAAACAATATCGAAATAGCATAACATTTAAAATAACAAGCAACTTTAAGAGAACAGATTGAAATAAATATAAACAGAGCATCCACCTACCCAGCCATACTCCTACGCACACACGCACATGAACACCTAGGGGCGTGCACACACACACACACACTATTTGCTGACACACTGACATTGTTGAAACACACATTTGTGCGCAAGTGTGCGAGATGGAACTGAACAAAAAAGAAATGCATCTATGGCCTTGTGAAACTTCCAATACATTATTATTTAGAAAAAAACACAAACTGAAATTGTAGCAAAAAAAAACAGCACAAACACACACACAAACACACACATACGCACACACACACACACACACACACACACACACACACACACACACACACACTATTTGCTGACACACTGACTTTGTTGAAACACACATTTGCGCACGCACACACACACACGCTTATGCACAATTATTGTATAAACACAGACATTTTACTGATTTTACTGCTATACTCACTCTAGTGTCTCCAGTTGACAGAGTGGATTTCCTAATGCAGCACTAAGAAGTGCCACTCCAGAGTCCTGCAGATTATTGCCACTCAGGTCCAGCTGTCTGAGACTTGAGCCTGAGCTGAGGGCTGCAGCCAGAGAGGAACAGCTTTTCTCTGTCAGCTTACAGTTACTCAGCCTGGGGAAACATCATGATACATCTCAACACACTCACACTGTTACATACACACGCACAAATACACACACACACACACACACTGTAACGGAACGCGCGTCTCTCTTCTCCTGGTCGAGCGCAGCCAACGCATGTCCTACATTTCCCATACCACTCACTATGGGAGTGGTTATAAAAAATGCCAAGTTCAATGGTGGATGACACTGAATGAAACAACCAGCAGAGAGAGTCAGTCAAGAGTCAGTGAAGCAGAATCCTTGTCTGACGCGAGAGAGCAAGTAACTTGGATCTGGAGGATTTTTGAGCGCGTGGACCCAGAGGAATTCTGCCTGCAAACACGTTTACTCCAAGACGGTAAAACTTTCTATCTTTGTGCACCCAGCTCCTTCTGCAATCTCTCAAACTCTGCTGCTGCTCAGTTAGTCTGCCAATTGCTCCCTTCATTTCACTCTCAAACATTACGCACAACATACACACGCATCCAAAGACATACACTTCATCATGGGATCCCCTTTTTTGTTCTCCCATCAGTGTTGTAAAAATAAATGTTTTGTTAAGCCGTGATCACTAAAGACAAGAAAACTAAAGATTAAAGAAAATAATATATTTGTGTTGATCTCAGTTCTTCTAAAGCCAATTCTGGTGACTGGTGTTTTGATATTATTCATTGTGGGAGTGTAGCGGACGTCACAAACTGTTTGAACTTTTAAAATATAGTCGGTGGCACCATTACAACACACACACACACACACACACACACACACACACACACACACACACACACACACACACACACACACACACACACACACACACACACACACACACACACACATACACACACACACACACACACACACACACAGTGGAGATAGTATCCAATAAGTTAAATTTGGACTTTTCCATTTTCACAATGAGTTTAAACAAAAAAGTGTAAAAATGGCAAGGACAAAATTATTAGCCCCCTTATCATTAATAGTCAATACAGTGCCATTTATGAACAAAAATTGACACCAGGCACTTTGATTAGTTGTTAACTATGTTGGCACATGTCCTACCAGGGATTTTGGCCCATTTTTTAATTGCAAATAGTTAA
>NW_026945555.1:749201-829201 GCF_034702125.1 Engraulis encrasicolus | reverse complement strand
ATATTTGTTTCTGGCTCAGTTTTGCATTTCTGTCCTTTAGCGTGACATGAATGTCCTACGGTGTGACATGTTTTAAACGCTCAAATATTTGTTTGAGCTAAACAATATGTTTGATAAACACTGAATATTGCATTAGGGAAGAACAAATTATCGTCCCTGAAAAGTTAGTATAAATTCGGACAATTTTGAACATTTAAAAGAAAGATATCCCTGTTTTTCCTGGAAGGTTTCTAATAATCTCACATCTAATGGGAAAAAAAATACTTAAATGGTAATTTCTCATTAAATTAAGACTTTAAAAAATTGCAATAAATATAAAACTCCATCAAGCCATTTCTACATTACTTAATATATTTATTTCTTAATGTCACACCAAAGGACATATTTTCAGCAAATTGCTTTATCAACGTAAATAAATAATCAATGAATAGACCAACATTATGACCACTTGGATTTTTTGAAAGATTAATTGCTGCACTACATAGACATATACTTTTTTCCCTCATAAACAATGTTTTGTGAAAAAAATGTTTTTTGCTGCCTATCCGTCATCTACCCACACACAGACATGCACACACATACACACACACAAGCAGTCTGGGGAAACATGATATGTCTGAACACTGACACTGTTAACACACACACACATACACACACACACACACACACACACACACACACACACACACACACACACACACACACACACACACACACACACACACACACACACACACACACACACACACACACACACACACACACACACACACACACATACACACTCACAAGCAGCCTGGTGAAACATGATATGTCTGAACACTGACACTGTTAACACACAAACACACACATATGCACACATACACACACACAAACACACACACACACACACACGGTGCATAATCAAAGACATGTTACGGACGATGCTGCTATACTCACGTTAGTGTCTCCAGTTGACAGAGTGGATTTCCTAATGCAGCACTAAGAAGTGCCACTCCAGAGTCCTGCAGTTTATTGCCCCTCAGGTCCAGCTGTCTGAGACTTGAGCCTGAGCTGAGGGCTGCAGCCAGAGAGGAACAGCTTTTCCCTGTCAGGTCACAGTTACCCAGCCTGGGGAAACATCATACATCTCAACACACTGACACTGTTATACACACATATAGACCAGCACGCGCACACACACACACACACACACACACACACACACACACACACACACACACACACACACACACACACACACACACACACACACACACACACCACACACACACACACACACACACACACACACACACACACACACACACACACACACACACACACCTGTCTGGGGAAAATCATGACACATCTCAAAACTCTGACACTGTTACAACACACACACACACACACACCACACACACACATACACACACACCCACACACATACAGACAGACACACACACACACACACACACACACACACTAGAGCGTGGCTCGGGCCGGTTTTTTCTGTCCGAGCCCGGCCCTCAGCCGACAGAAAAGTGATCAACCCCGACCCGAGCCCGAGACTAATTAAAATGTTTGTGTCCGAACCCGTCCGAAGCCCGAGACCACTGTAATAACAACAGAACCTGTGCGCAAGCAATATTTTCTATGTGGCCTCCTTCATACTCAAAATAGCACGTGATAAATAGCCAGGATAGGCAACTAGGATGAGGCAATTTGCTGTAGCCTAATTTAGGCTAGTTACGCACGCATAGTAAGTATAAACACACGCATACATGTGACAGCGCACCTTATGTTTCTTTCGGTTAGACCCGAGATGTTATGTGCTGTGATCAAATGCATGGGAGGGGCGTGAGAGGATAAGAAAGGCGAAAACTAACGAATACAGTTTGGATGCAGTCAGCGCGGCTATGGACGCATTTGTTACGTTACTGTTAGTGCAAATAAATCCCCGCGAACCGGTGAAGATGCCACTCCTTGTCGTTAAGAAGGATGGGCTATAAGTTCACCCCGAAGAACAGTAGCCTGTTCGACCCTCCAAGAGAATGTCATTTCCCCTGATGTCCATGCGGTCAATATAAAATCAGGAAAGGTTGCACGCGCATAGTTACAACTGTAGGCTACAGTAAAAGTGACATGAAATAAGAACCTACGTGAAGGACATGAAATGTCACAGCGGACAAAGTAGTAACAGGAAACCTCTTCGCCTACCTTAGGCAACTCCACGTAGCGTGTGCGTCTTCTTTAATCCATATGATGCTCCTTGCTACCCCTTGCTGGAAATGTAATCCTTGGCGAGCAATGCAGTGACAAACTTCGTCATTTTATGTTCAACATTTAAGACAGCACCGAAGGCATGCTAAAACATGGCCTACACTAGGCCTACAACAAAAGACCACGCGTTCACTGACAACTGTATTTGGCGCTTATTAAGAAAGCAAGTTGACTCGGCATTCCTGCTCGGCTGACTGGGAGTGAGCGTCCATGTTGCCACTGGTAACTGGCGCGTGCATACAGCCAATAATAATCACTCGCACGAGTAGCCTACCAACATTTTCATTTATGCATATTCAATTACTTATTTTTTAATCACAAAACTGCCGTTTGCATGAACTGAAACGTTTCCTCTGATTGCTTACAATTTTCACAATGTCTGTTTGGTTCAAGCCCGAGCCCGACCCGCGTCCGACAGATATTCTATTTTTTTTGTCCGAGTCCGGCCCGGCCCGTCGGGTTCCGACCCGGCCCGTCGGGCTTCGGTCGGGTTGCCATGCTCTGACACACACACACACACACACACACACACACACACACACACACACACACACACACACACACACACACACACACACACACACACACACACACACACACACACACAAGCAGCCTGCGGAAACATGATATGTCTGAACACTGACACTGTAAAAAAACACACACACACACACACACACACACACACACACACACACACACACACACACACACACACACACACACACACACGGTGCATAATCAAAGACATGTTACGTACGATGCTGCTATACTCACGTTAGTGTCTCCAGTTGACAGAGTGGATTTCCTAATGCAGCACTAAGAAGTGCCACTCCAGAGTCCTGCAGATTATTCCTACTCAGGTCCAGCTGTCTGAGACTTGAGCCTGAGCTGAGGGCTGCAGCCAGAGAGGAACAGCTTTTCTCTGTCAGCTTACAGTCATGTAGCCTGGGGAAACATCATGATACATCTCAACACACTGACACTGTTACAACACACACACACACACACACACACACACACACACACACACACACACACACACACACACACACACACACACACACACACACACACACACACACACACACACACACACACACACACAAACACACGGTGCATAATCAAAGACATGTTATGTATGCTAACTCACACTAGTGTCTCCAGTTGACAGAGTGGATTTCCTAATGCAGCACTAAGAAGTGCCACTCCAGAGTCCTGCAGATTATTGCCATTCAGATCCAGCTGTCTGAGACTTGAGCCTAAGTTGAGGGCTGCAGCCAGAGAGGAACAGCTTTTCTCTGTCAGGGCACAGTAACACAGCCTGTGGAAACATCATGATACATCTCAACACACTGACACTGTTTTACCTCACACACACACACACACACACACACACACACACACACACACACACACACACACACACACACACACACACACACACACACACACACACACACACACACACACACACACACACACACACACACACACACCATTTTGCCTATTTTTGTGTTTTGATGAAGCTCTGACTTATTATTTATATATTTTGGTTATGGAATCATGGTATTTATGTTTATGGAATTCTATTCGGTAATTATTGGTTATTTATTTTGTTGTTGGACTGTCTTGCTTGAGCTGCTCGGTTTTAGTTGTGTGAAGTGACGTGTCTAATTGGCTTGTATGACGTTTCATAAAAGCGCGTCACTCAGATGGCTTGACAGGGCGGAAGAAGCAAACAGTTTTTCAACCGCGTTATGTGGAATCTCCGAATAGAGCCTTTTGTTTGTACCTTTTAGTTAAGTTGGATTTCGAACGAATAAATAACTCTATTTTTCTACTCGCGCGTTGGGACAAAAGTTTTTATCCGCTCCAGAAGAGTCAGCTGCGAAGCTGGCTCTACATTAAGTTGAAAAACTGCCACTGAAACTTTTGGACGCATGGAACAAGAATCGCTTTCTTGGATTACTTGAAGACTTTCTTTTGGATCTCCCTACATCGTCTCAGCCTGTCGTGAGTAACCTGGAACATTTATTTGCTCGACAGACGAGGTGAGAGCGGTTACCTTTATTCGAAAGACTTTGTTTGGAATTTGGAAGGACAATAGGCAAGGCGCCACGGCCTGCATTTTTTGTTGAAGATTTGGAACGTCTTATATTGAGAATCAAGACTTGTTTTCGTTTACCTGGATACTTTTTTCGTTTGCTACAATTACCGACAGTGCAGAGAATTGCTTTTTGTGACTTTTTGACGCTTTTTTGGAATTATCAGAGCAATAGTCCCGCCGCCGCGTGGGTTACTGTTTTGCGCCTGTGGATTAACTTTATTGAGTGCGCCTGGAACTGAACTGTGTTGATCGCCCGACGTTTCTTTTGACTGTGTTTTTGGAGAGATTTTGAACATTTGTATCCTGTCGATATGGCTGACATTGAAACCAATACGGAGCCCACTAGCTCCAACATGGCAAACTCCGATGAAGGGCAGGTGGTAACTGAATCTGAGCCACTACAGGAGCCAGAGCCGTCTTTTAAATCGCTCAGCGCAACGCGGCGCGGCAAACTAGGCCATTGCACTCGCAGAATGAACAAACTGAAGAAAATGATGAAAGAAAATGTTTCTGTTGTGAAGTCTGAGTTGAATGCATTTAAATTGGTACTTGGTGATTTTACTGTGTGTCATGAATCTGCGCAAGCACTGTTGTCTGATGAAATGAAGGAGAGTGAGAATCTTGATTGGTATGAACCCAAAATGGAAACATTTCACACATTTATTACTGACACAGATGCTTGGGTAGAACAACACGAGAAAGCCCAACAATTAACACACCATGAAGCAGCGCCACAGTTAACAGTAACACAACCAGCCGAACCTCCACTTTTAGTACAACATGTAGACCCACAAACTCTAGTTGGCCCGAATCGAGGGTGTCAAAACGCAGCTCTTCCTCACGTTCCTCTCGCTCATCAAAGAGCTCCTATGTGTCTGCAACCAAAGCTGAATTAGTAACAGAAAGAGCAGGATTGCTAGCAAAAGCAAATACTTTAAAGGAAAAACACACCCTGCAAAGAGAAAAATATGACTTGCAAGCTAAGATGGAAGCCCTGCAATTGAAAGAAGATTTAGCTGTTAAAGATGCAAAATTAAAAGTCTTAAATGAACTTGAACTTGGTGAAGAAATAAAACCTACATTTGAACAGGAAAATGATATGAATACTTACCTGGATGAATATCTGGAAACACAACAACCCCAACCTACTGGAGCCATGGCAACTGATGACATCAGAGTAGACTCATTACTTTCACCACCTCACTTTGCTGAACTTGGTGCTGTACCGAAAACGCCTCTGCAAACAGCCATGAGCGCTCATAAGGTTTCAGTATCGCCAACACCTATTACAACAGCAACAACAACAAGAACGACAGCAACAGCAAACCCAGCCACACATGTCATATCTCAACCTACTGCTACCTCCCGACATACTGCTAGCAAGAGAGTCAGCCAACAGATAGGTAGTCCGTCCACTCCAGCAGGGGGTGCATCCAGCCTCATGAACATTTCAGCACAATCAGACATGACAAACCTGCTTGTGTCTGTTGTGTCACAGACCTCTCTCCCTAAAAAAGAGGTTCCTGTCTTTAGTGGCGACCCTCTAGAATATCAATTGTTCATGCAAGCATTTCGACATAACATTGAAAACAAAACAGATAACTACGCAGACAGAATATACTTCCTAGATCAGTTTACAGCAGGAAAGTCCAAAGAGCTAGTTCGAAGCTGTTTACACATGGACGCTGCACAAACGTTCCAGTATATGTCAGAACTTGACTTACCTTCGAATATGAAGTTGATAGTGACAAAACTTCCATATAAACTCCGAGAGAGATGGCGATCTGCTGTGTGCAACCACATGGAGCAGACAAAGCAGAGACCCAAGTTTCATGACCTGGTGACATTCATTGAGAAACAAGTCAGAATAATGCAAGATCCGGTGTTTGGCAACATTCAAGATGTGGCTAGGACTTCGAAACCAGGACAAGGGGCAACAGTCTCACCCCATACGAAGTGTAGGGGTAATCCCACATTAATTGGACGTGAGGAATATTCTTCCTCACACACGGGCACCAAAATGTGTAGGGTCAACTACAATTAATGGGTACGACGTTAAATGTAAGGGAGTACAGTAATGTAATTATAATTACATTAATAAGTATACAATTCTTATACAGTTCCAAATATGTAATGTGTTATTACTATATGTGAGGAATAAGAGTATAAGAAATGATGCATGAAGAGTGTGTTAAACTCTTCACGCTGGGTATCAATAATGTGTAGGTGTGTACTTATGGAATCGTCAATTGTCTAATTAATGATTGCATAAAACACGGTTCATGACCGTCTCATAAAATCATGACCATTATTGACAAATAATCTGAAGGTTTTGTGTGAATTCTTTTCTGGTTGACTTCGTAGAAATTGTTCAAATAAGACAAACACAGTTCACCACAATGTACATTTATTGTAAAAGCATCATCCGGTCATAACACTGATACAGCCAATGTGACTTGCAGGGCATAAGAACTTAGGTAAAATATACAATATATACACGGGGTATGAGAGGATGCGCTCTGTGTGTGTGTGTGTGTGTGTGTGTGTACGCTATGCGAGAGAGAGAAAGAGAGAGAGAGAAGGGGGAGGCGCGCGCTCGATGGAGCCGCGCACATCTGACACCGCTTGTGCGGAGCGGTGGGAGGAGAGAGAGAGTGAGAGATGTATGTTCTATGAACTATGGCTCAAATGATTCTGCGCAGCGCTGCGCGCAGGACCGAAATATGAGATACGAGGAGGGGCGTTAAGCTTTCGGCTGATGAAGCGGGAACTTATCTTCAAGATAGAATTCAAGCTAATCAGAGAATACTGTCCTTTGTCTAAAGGCTTTACAGTATGTGTGGGGGAGGGGAAAAGGGGGCACTTGGCGCCCTTTTCCGACAATAGCTTACGTCCTCGACTCTGTGACTCTATGGGTTGAAACACTGGTACGTGTATCTCTGTGAGTGGATTATTTACATGTGGGTGCAAGTATGGCCTATGGCAATATTGCAACTACTGTAAACTAAGAATAGCGTGTGGCTATATGTGGTGATGATAGGGGAGAAAGAGAGAAAGAAAAGAAAGAACAGATAGAACAAAATAACCCAAAATAAAATATATCACACTCTACAAGTGTGGATATTTAAACACAACTCCTCAAAGCTATGTAACAGTCCTAACTGCATATATATGCCCATGGTGCTTACTGCGTTATCCTTGGTAGGAAGAGAAAGAAATCCTTTGATCTCTCGGGCGAGGTGGGCGTGTGCGTCTTCGTGCGCACGAGGTCCTTTTGTTCTCCAAGCTGCTCGGGTACGGTCTGGGGTCCGAGCGATACCACGCGGTTCCGGCGTGAGGCTGCAATATGTCCAAAAAAGTCTTGCTTCGTTGAACGGGGAAAGGAAGTGGTATTTCGTTGTGTAGTCCGATTGTCTTTGCGGTGCCGTCCTGCGAAGGTCCAGTGAGAAAGGCGGGTGCACGCAGGTCCGTTCCACGCGTAATAACTATACCGGCTGTCCACTCTCTTGGGGGACAGACTATCAGGCTCAGCCGAATCTCCGTAGACTCTAGGCGAGGTCCTTGATTTCGGTACTAGTAAATGATTAACAATTGTCCGTGCAAAAGTTATCCTATAGCGCGTGAGTTCCAGTCCGATTGTCTTTGCGGTGCCGTCATGCGAAGGTCCAGTGAGAAAGGCGGGTGCACGCAGGTCCGTTCCACGCGTAATAACTATACCGGCTGTCCACTCTCTTGGGGGACAGACTATCAGGCTCAGCCGAATCTCCGTAGACTCTAGGCGAGGTCCTTGATTTCAGTACTAGTAAAAGATTAACAATTGTCCGTACAAAAGTTATCCTGTAGCGCGTGAGTTCCTCGTGTGTCCTGACTCACTGTTCTCCTACTAGTAGGGTTCGCAAAAGTCAATTGCAATACAAACGAAAACCGGTTGAAGGAAGAAATATATCGACTGTAGTGTTAACCTGGCCAAGATAACTTACAGTTTCAATAATTTCTAAAATAGACGTCCCTCTTAGGGGACGTGTCTCGACACGTCTCACATCTTGATGGAGGAAGTGGGCTTCGGGGAAGAGGGGTTATTCATACCTTGACCTGGGGTTTTATAGGTACAGGGGCGGGGCTGAGCCACGTAATTCGAACCAGGTACAGTATAGAGAGAAAATGGTGGCTGTATTTTACAAAATGGCAGGCATTCGTAAAATGAGGGGAAATGAATTAAACTTTAGGGGTAATAACGCCTACACAAGCCTGGAAGAAAGAGCAGCTTTGCTACTGCAGTGTCCCCAGCCACAACAACTGCGAATGTCAACACCTGGAATGCTACGAATACTGACACAGACCCCAGTATGATGGGTGCTTTGGAGAAACCTTGCATGTACTGCAAAGGTAATCACACTTTGGAATCTTGCAGAAGGATCACTACAATTCCACATGACCAGAAGGTGGAGTTTCTGAAGAACCACGGATTTTGTTTTGGGTGCTTAATTAAAGGGCATACCAGCAAGACGTGCACAAACCGCCTGATCTGCCACTCATGTGGAAAGAAACACCCTACTATTCTACACTTCACAAACAGTCCACCATATGGCGCCACACCCAATGCAACCACCTCATCAGTGAACACGAAGGATGCCAGCACAAATGTGAACTCGACCCTAGTGACGATGACATCTACAGTCCAAACAGGGGCCGGCACCATGGACCTCAAACTTCCGATTGTTCCTGTGAAAGTGAAAACATCCAAAGGCAGTCACATCATACAGACCTACGCCTTCCTGGATAGCGGAAGTTCAGCAACATTCTGCACTGAGGAACTCGTGGAACAACTGTCTGTGAAAGGAAGGAAAACGGAAATACTACTTCGAACCATGAACCAAGAACGACCTGTACAAACATACCGTGTGACGGGACTGGAAGTGTGCAGCCTGGAGGGCGATGACTTCATAACTCTTCCTGAAGTATTCACACAACGAATCATTCCTGTAAACAGAACTAATATTGCATGCAAAGATGACCTGAAAGAATGGCCTTACCTGCAAGACGTCCACCTCAAGACCATCAGAGCTGACATCGGGCTGCTGATTGGAATGAACGTTCCTAAGGCCATAGAACCACTGAGGGTGATCAACACCCAGGGCAGGGGCCCATATGCCACCCTTACGCAGCTTGGGTGGACAGTGACTGGACATCTGGACATCCCCTCTCCTGAAGACCAACATGGCCGACCACAGATCACATCTCACAGGATCTCAGTGGTTCGCCTGGAAGAAATGCCCCAGATGAAGAAATCAAAACGCACATTGGAAAACAGACGATCGATTACGATTGCAGATGAACCTGGAAGAAAAGGTCATCACGAGTTGCAACTGCCATGTCACAGAGGTGGCATTCGACAGCCTAACCACAGAAAACGGGCTGAACAAAGACCTCTGAGCCTGATGAAGAGATCAGAGAAGGATGAAATGAAGAACAACCAGGTCAGCCTTATGAAAGATGTTCTGAAGAAGGAGCATGCTGGCATGGTACTGGAGGAACAGCCCCACCGGAATATTGGAAGACCCAGGAATGTGCCCTATCAGAAGGATTGTCACAAACTGAAAGAGTCTAGCCGAGTGGTCTTCGACTGTTCTTCCTCTTCTCAACTTACCTTTTCAAACTCTGACACTCTGCAAGGCCCATGTCGTACGAACACTATGCTGACTGGAGACCTGTCATGCAAGCGGAACCACGGATGGGACAATGAAACCCCAACAGCGCCTGCATCAATGCGAACAGGATTTGAAGTCACTGACACCCAACTGAAACCCTTCTACGAAGCCAGCAAGAGTGGCTATGGGACAGCGGGTGACTTTCAACTGGCCAGCAGGTGTGAACCACTTCCGAACACCCCACAGAGACTTTCAAGCTTCACAGTGGACAGAGTGACTCCCATTCACAATCTGTTGCAGAAATCTCAATGGTGCAACATCCGAACTCCGAACCCAGTGAACAATGCATCCAGAGCAATGCAAGAGGAAACCTTACTGACGACAACAAAGTGGATTACTGGTTCTCATATCCCGACAGAATCTGAAAATACATGTTCGAAACATTTTACGAAACCCTTGAAATACTCTGACCACAAGTCAGACGTGAATGGAACCACAATGACTCCTGCCACAGCCATCCAGCAGAATCCTCAGTGCTCCTCATGGCAGAAGGAGAATGGATCTACAGCATGGCCTTGGAAGCTCAAGAACCACCTGAACGAGAAGGAACAAGCAAGTGCCCCATTGAGCTTAGCCATGAAGCCCGATACCTGGCAGTGCAGAATTCCGAGGATGCTGAGACACCACTCAGAAATATGGCCAGACTAATCAGAACACATAGAACACGCACCACAGTACATATAGGACACATAACACTTTACTGACACACAATAGTGTTCTGAGGAAGTGTGCATGTGAGTATGAGTGTGTGCGTGTGCGTGCATGTGCGTACGACTGTGTGTGCGTGTGCTTGCGAGTGTGTATGTATATGAATGTGGAAAGCCTTTTCTGAATTCTTTGAAATATTGGACTTTGAATATGAATATGGTATGATTGATGAATGTGGACTTCTGAGTTTGATTTTTGAATTTGATGCTTGAGTGGACTATGAAATAAGCATACAAGGACTATTTGCGTGAATTTCGCCTTTCGAAACCCTAAGGATTACCCTTTTTGAGTGGATTACTTTTTTTGAATCTTACGGATTTTTTCTTTTTTGAATGGACTATTCTCTCCGAAGGATATATTTTTTTTTTGAATGCTTGGATGACTTTTATGTTGAAATGAGAGACCTTTGCGTTTTACGTTTATGCTGAACGTGAATGGATTTTGATTTGAATGGCTCTTTATGAATGTTTTTTTTTTAATTGCCACACTGTGCTCAATTAGGGGCCGGTATGTTAGAGCCATTTTGCCTATTTTTGTGTTTTGATGAAGCTCTGTTAGTTAAGTTGGATTTCGAACGAATAAATAACTCCATTTTTCTACTACGCGCGTTGGGACAAAAGTTTTTATCCGCTCCAGAAGAGACAGCTGCGAAGCTGCCTCTACACCGTCGTTGTCCCCAATCACGTTATGCTTATAATCACTTGACTCACGCTGGCTGCTGTGCTGTCGAGGAACGATTCTGTTTTTTTGTAGGCTATTTCTACCAATATATCAGTGAACACAACAAAGGGCATTGCATTTGCAAAACCGTTTCATGCCCAGTTGCGAAGTCAAGCCTAACGGTTTGGGACTCAATGGCATGCGCAGCATCGCAGCATCGAATCACTTTCACTTTTACCTCTGCTGAAAAATGGTGGTGGATCTCCAAGTAGGCTACAGAGGGTCAAGATCAACATTGAACGATGAGACTGGCGAGAAGTCCCAGTGAAAGTGCATGCAGGGCTTTATAACTGTTTTCATCACCGGCCAAAACGTGTAGCCCATAGAGCATCGTACGGAACGTGTCAATTCCATTACTTTCGAGAGCGCAGGAACACAACGCAATATAGTTCAAATTTCAGTAGCGTCGATACCATTACTGTACTATTACAGGCATCACCATACAATTTGAGTAGGGAAATCCTCTTCGGGTTTGCTGATAAAACACACTGTTTGAGTTGATAATTTAGGGATCTGCGCACAGCACGTTGGCTGGCTGTTTTTCTCACTCTTTCAGTTCGAGCTCTTGAGTGTGTGAAAGAAAGCGCGCGTTTACTCCCCGGCCCTTGCATACACGCAGGGCTCTAAATTAACACCAGCCAACTGGCCAAATGTGAAAAGACCAATTTACTACACTTTGACCCATTAGGGAGTGTGTGTTTGGCTATATGAGGGAAAGTCCGTTAGATATTTCAAATGTCCGGTATTCTACAATACAGCCGGCCACTTGTCCGGCCAGTAAGAATTCTAGCGTGAACACTGGATACAACACACAGATGCACACACACACACACACACACACACACACACACACACACACACACACACACACGCAAACACAGACACACACACACACACACAGACACACATAAACTGGGGAAACATGATAATACATCTCAAAACACTGACACTGTTACAACACACACACACACACACACACACACACACACACACACACACACACACACACACACACACACACACACACACACACACACACACACACACACACACACACATAAACTGGGGAAACATGATAATACATCTCAAAACTGTTACAAAACACACGCGCGCGCGCACGCACGCACGCACGCACGCACGCACGCACGCACGCACGCACGCACGCACGCACGCACGCACGCACACACACACACACACACACACACACACACACACACACACACACACACACACACTTCATGATTATAGTGGTGACTGACTTACTGTGCTGATCTGGAGGCCTTGACCACAGGCAGAAGCCCTTGTAGACATTTGTCTGTTCTGCCATATTTACTCAGGTCAAACTCATCCAGCTCCTGTTCTGAGGTCAGCAACACAAACACCACAGCTGACCACTGTACAGGGGAGAGATCGGCTCTCGTTAGACCTCCTGTTGTCTTCAGGTAGCTTTGGATTTCCTCCACTAGGGACTGGTCATTCAGCTCATTGAGGCAGTGGAACAGATTCAGGCATTTCTCTGAAGAGGGATTCTCTCTGATCTTCTTCTTGACATACTGGACAGTTTCATCTGTGCGCTGTGATTGGATGGTTGTCTGTGGCAGCAGAGCACTCAAGAGCTTCTGATTGGACTCCAGTGAGAGGCCCAGGAGGAAGCGGAGGAAAAGGTCCAGGTGTCCATTTTTGCTCTGCAAGGCCAGATCTACTGCTGTCTTGTGTAGCTCATAGACAGACACAGTAAAAGATGGGGACCTGAAAAACTGACCAATCATGGATCGCAGTGTGACTTTTTTTAGAACATTTTCCTTCTGTATGACAAGAGCGAGGTGCACGTATAATGCAGCAAGATGCTCCTGAATGCTGAGATGCACAAAGCAGAACACCTTCCCCTGGTACAGCCCGGCCTCCTCCCTGAAGATCTGAGTACACACGCCAGAGTACACTGATGCCTCTGTGACTTCAATGTCACACTCTCTCAGGTCTTCTTCATAGAAGATCAGATTGCCCTTCTCAAGCTGCTGAAAAGCAAGTTTCCCCAGTTTGAAAATCATCCCTTCGTCTGTCTTTTCTCTGTTTGTGTATCTTTGTTTGACTTCTGTCTGAATCATCAGGAAGTGTGTGTACATTTGAGTCAGAGTCTTGGGAATCTCTCCAGTGTTTCCTTCCCTCAACATTATCTCTAGCACAGTAGCTGCAATCCAGCAGAAGACAGGAATGTGGCACATGATGAAGAGGCTCCTGGATGACTTCAGGTGGCCAATGGTTCTGCTAGCCAGGTCCTCATCACTGACTCTCTTCCTGAAGTACTCCTCCTTCTGGGGGTCATTAAACCCCCGTACCTCAGTAACCTGGTCCATAGGAGGGATCTGATTGGCTGCTGCTGGTCTGGAGGTGATCCACAGGAGAGCAGAGGGCAGAAGATTCCCCTGGATGAGGTTTGTGAGCAAAGCAGACACTGTGGTTGCTTCTGTTACATCACAACACTTTGGGTTGGAGTGGAAATTCAGAGGAATCCGACACTCATCGAGACCATCGAAGATGAACAGCACTTTGCATTTGTCTTCAGTGAAGATGCTGAAATCTTTGATGTCACCAAAGAATCGTTTAATCAGACCCACTAAACTGAGATGTTCCTCCTTCACTAAATTAAGCTCACGGAAAGGAAGAGGAAATATGAAGTGGACATCCTGATTGGCTTTTTCTTCAGCCCAGTCCAAAATGAACTTCTGTACAGAGACTGTTTTCCCAATGCCAGCCACTCCCTTTGTCATCACAGTTCTAATGTCCTTTTCTTGTCCAGGTAAGGGTTTGAAGATGTCATTGCATTTGATTGGTTTGTCATGTGTAGCTGATCTCTTGGATGCTGCCTCAATCTGTCTTACCTCGTGTTCATCATTGACCTCTCCACTGCCCCCCTCTGTGATGTAGACCTCTGTGTAGATCTCATTGAGGAGTGTTGGGTTTCCCTGCTTGAAGATTCCTTCATTCAAACACTGAAATTTCTCCTTCAGAACGTTTTTATGATTCTGCACACAAATTCTTTCACATCTGTAAATCAAACAAATATGATGCACTTTTCACAGTTTAATTTGAATGTATTATGAAGTGCTTTACAACACACACACACACACACACACACACACACACACACACACACACACACACACACACACACACACACACACACACACACACACACACACACACACACACACACACACACACACACACACACACACACACACGCACACCCATATGGAAAAGATATATAAAATTCATACACATTAAATTATGAAAAGAACATGTTCAGAACTTATAAGAACTTACCACTGTCTTAGTGCTAAATCCTTGTAAATCCTTGAAAATTATAAAAATATAAATGCCATGTATGAAAGTGGCCCCTTTAGTGATATCTCATACAAAGTATTATAAATAAAGTACAAATTATGTATGGCATTTAAAGATGTGTGAAATCTATATGTCAAAGTTTTGATATGAAAAATATAAATGCCATGTATGAAAGTGGCCCCTTAAGTGATTTCTCATACGAAGTATTAAGTAAAACTAATATAAATAAAGTACAAATTATGTATGCCATTTACAAATAATGTGTACATTTTGTGTGTGAAATGTATATGCATTTTATATGTATCATATAAGTATTCTATGAAGGACTTTTATATTTTTTAGATGAAATCAAAAGCAACCCATTCAAATGGGTAGCCCTCAGTGGCTCCCCAAGGTAGGACAGTACCATGCGTCATGGAGGAGGATGGGGGAGAGCACCACCACCAGCACCACCACCAACCTGGCAGGACGGGATTCGAACCGGTAATCTTTGGGCGCCCTAACCGCTCACCCATGACTATATCCATGACATGTGTGGTTTATTCCTGAAACTCCTTGAAAGGTTATTGCCCAGGCCAATTTTGCGATTATGAAGACTTTCAAATGAATTTCTTGTATTTTTCAACTTTGTTTTATGTAGTACATCAAATATGGCAAATATTTACTTATTTGCTGGTATTATGAGCATTCGGTGTAAATTTAGTCCTTATAATGTCAAGGTCAAGGTCATGGTCAAAGTCTTTACGGATTTTGTGATCCATCTTGTCATTTGTACAGAATCCAAAGTCTCCTCTTCTGAAAGAGCTACAGCTGTAAATTTGGAGTCTATTCATAAGTTATTGTGCTCAAGGAATTCATTTCTGCGGGTATTTTGCAAATGTGTGTGTGTGTGTGTGTGTGTGTGTGTGTGTGTGTGTGTGTGTGTGTGTGTGTGTGTGTGTGTGTGTGTGTGTGTGTGTGTGTGTGTGTGTGTGTGTGTGTGTGTGTGTGTGTGTGTGTGTGTGTAACTCATCACCAACATCATTCTCCAGAGCACATTCTCTATCATTCAGTTCCATACATTTCATTTAGAAGACACTTTGACCAAATCAACATACAAGCAGGACATTCAAGTAAGTACAGTATACCAGTAATGCAAAATCACACATTCACTATCATTCACTTCCACACATTAACTGTCATCCACCTCACAGTGGTGTCGTCAGACCCGGATTGGGAGTGAGGTTTAAGAGGGAGAGCTTTACTAACATTCCACGCCAACTCTGCTAGTTAGCCTCCGTTACACATACATTCACTGTCATCCATCACAGCAAATTCACTATCCTTCCCCATAGCACATTCACTATCATTCATCTCCACGCATTCACTATCATTCATCACAGCACAATCACTATCCTTCACAATTACTACCCTTCATATTCATCTACAATCAAAAAGCACAAATATAGAGCAAAGTCTTGAAAAATTGGGCATACAGAGAGGATGCATTTGTTGTGTTTTTTTAAAGTTTCTCATTTGCTAATAAATACTTTTGGGTCAGCCCTTTGATTGGGAAGTGGCAGCTTTGTTGACATGTCATGGAAAATGTTCTAGATTTCAAAAATCCCAAAACAATAGGAGACACCATCATGAACATGTCAACTGAAGACATGTACAACTTAGTGCTTATTTCAGTAGATTAAGCTAATTTGCATAGAAAGCTTTTAATTGAAAAATGTCTTTATGCAAGTGAGAAAGTTCTGTGATGATACATAAAAATGAAACATTTTACTGTGTATACCAGTATTTTTTTATTTTTAAGTCAATATTCAATGAAGGTAGGGAACTGGTTTAAATTATATTAGGTGAATTTGTATGAATGAGCCTTTGAACTGTCTTAAAATGCTACATGTCCTTGTAGGTCATATATTCCACCAATAGCCTAATGCCATGGTGCATACTGCTGTGCAAAACAAGAACGCCGTAACTTGAAAATGTTTGAAATTGAAAAACCCTGGCTGACTCGGAAATGAGGTCCGGTGTCCGGAATCCCGGAGGTCCACTTTAATGAGCATGTTATTGGGCACTTGTAGGGCTATTACTACCTGCTTACTAGTGACTATAAACGCTTATTAGAAGAACCTTATTTTAAAGCGTTACCAATATTTTTTCATCATTATATACTTAACACTAGAACTACCAGGATTTTTCTGCCTACCTAGAAGTACCAGAGAGGGGTCATTTGACCCGACGGCTTTTACCTAATACACTAATCACTCATTTTGTTATGGTAATGAGGCTCAATGAACGTGTGAATGTCCTATGTGATCATGACGAATCATATGACTGCAACCCGATAATGGTTGAATTACAGTTTTTCTCGATTGGTTTGGCTCATTTCTTGAAACTGATGACATTCCTATAACCATTGGGTCATTTGGCCAAACATTCTTACACTTCTGCACAACAGTTCAGATAACTAGCAAAATGTCATATACCTCCCAAAACACCTCATTCTTGCATCAGCACTATACCGTCTCACATATAAATAGTCAGTACCATCAAAATGATAGATCCTTCTCAATTGCTTTGGCTCATTTGCATTCATTTAGTCCTTCTGTCAAAATAAACTGGATGGTTCAGCATAACTACATGGATCCTCATCACTTGCTCATATCACCCCAAAAACAGTTTACTCATGTGTCAAAGCTAAATTTCTTCCCCATATATATCATCAGTACCCCCAAAATACATTGTCCCTTTGCCATTGTGTAAGCACTGCCAGTCAAAATGGTTAGGTGTTTTATCTACGTTCAGCTAACAGATTTCGACTATGTATAAAAATGAAAAAGTGAGTGAAACCATTGAAGTTTGACAACACAGATAATTTACCAAGGACATTTATCAGTAACTTTCTTTACTGTAAATTCATATACAGAAAGTAATGCCCATATACAGTGCCCTCCATAATTATTGGCACCCCTGGTTGAGATGTGTTTTTTAGCTTCCAATTATTTTATTTTTTTTCTAAATAATATGGGACCTTAATGGAAAAAAAGAGAAAAATCCAACCTTCAATACAAGTGCATTTATTCAGTGGGGAAAAAATCCCACACAAAGAAATAATTATTTGACATCAAATAATGTGTGTCACAATTATTAGCACCCCTGGTGTTAATATTTTGTACAACCCCCTTTTGCCAACAAAACAGCACTTAATCTTCTCCTATAATGTTTCACAAGATGGGAAAAGACAGAAAGAGGGATCTTCAGCCATTCCTCTTTGCAGAATCTCTCGAAATCATCCAGAGACCTGGGTCCTCTCCTCTGTACTCTCCTCTTCAGCTCACCCCACAGGTTCTCAATGGGGTTGAGGTCAGGGGACTGAGATGGCCATGGGAGGAGCTTGATTTTGTGTCTGGTGAACCATTTCTGTGTAGATTTGGCCATATGTTTAGGGTCATTGTCTTGCTGAAAGACCCAGTGACGACCCATCTTCAGCTTTCGGGCAGAGGGCAATAGATTTTGATTTAAAATGTCCTGGCATTTCAAAGCATTCATGATGCCATGCACCCTAACAAGGTTCCCAGGGCCTTTGGAAGCGAAACAGCCCCACAGCATCACTGACCCACCCCCATACTTCACAGTGGGTATGAGGTGCTTTTCAGCATGCGCATCTTTCGTGGTATGCCAGACCCACTTAGAGTGTTTGTTGCCAAAAAGCTCAATCTTGGTCTCATCTGACCAAAGCACACGGTCCCAGTTGAAGCCCCAATACCGCTTGGCGAACTCCAGACGCTTGCGTTTATGATTGTGAGTGAGGAAAGGTTTTCTCCGTGCATGCCTCCCAAACAGCTTGTTGGCGTGTAGACAGCGCCTGATGGTTGATTTGGAGACTTTGTGACCCCAGGATGCTACCATTTGTTGTAATTCTGTAACAGTGAGCTTTGGAGATCTTTTGATTTCTCTTACCATCCTCCTCACTGTGCGTGGTGGCAAAATAAACTTGGGTCCTCGTCTAGGCTTGTTTACCACTGTTCCAGTTGTTTTGAACTTCTTAATTATTCCTCTCACAGTGGATATGGGCAGCTGCAGTTGAGTGGCAATCTTCTTGTAGCCTCTGCCTGACCTGTGAAGGTCGACGCACATCTGCCTCACTTGTATGCTGTGTTCCTTTGTCTTTCCCATGTTTAAGAGTGGATAAGAGAAATGGCCTCGGTGTCACGTCATATTTATACCCCAGGGAAACAGGAAGTGAAGAATTACTAATTAAATGTTCCTACATACTCTGGTAAACTTTGTAAACTACTGTAGAAATGACAGAAATGCTTCAATTATATTTATTTCCTGGGAATTGTTATGGGTGCCAATAATTGTGGAACAGGTGATTTAATGAAAAATAATTATTTTTTAGTCAGGGATTTTTTTATTTTCTTACAATTCATTTGAGTTGAAGGCTACATTTTCCTACAATTTTCAGTGTGACAGTATTCTTCTGCAATAAACACTGAATTTATTTTAAGGCTTTTAACACATCTCAACCAGGGGTGCCAATAATTATGGAGGGCACTGTATCACAGGTTTCTCATGGGTTTGGCTCATTTCTCAAAACAGAGATAACATTCTCAAAATAACATGGACAAATGCCAAAGCAACTAGCAATTGTTCAAAACAGAATGTCGTTTGAAAAAATGTCATGAAATTACCCAAGTAACAGAGGAAACTGTAGTATACACGGTTGTAAAAATTATTTTCTACTAACTAGTAAAGTTACAATACCATCTGACCTGTTGAACACTGTCATGAATTTACTATGTAATGAAATTCTTAAAATATGATGTCCTTGACGGTTTTGGGAATTGCGTAGACCACTTTGCATATGATGACTTACACAATGAAATAATGCTGACGTGTTTTGGAGAGGGCAACCATTAGACTGAGAATTGTCTAATTCGTTTAGATAAGCAAGGTCAATTTATTTGGAAAATGTGCTGAATGTATGCTGAATGTGTCAACTGAAGGGTATTTGTACATATCCATCTGCAGAGATGTACTAAACATTTGAGACATGTACAAAGCATTTGATATCTGATGAAAGCAATGAAAAATGCCATTCTGTTTTGAGAAATTGCAAGTTGGTTTGGGGATTTGTCCGTGTTGTTTTGAGAATGTCATCTCAGTTTCGAGAAATTAGCCAAATCAATCGAGAAAAAATGTAACGTGTGAATCTCCCATGCCATGTGACCATAACGACTCATGTGAATGCAACCTGGCAATTGTTAGATGGATAAATGCCAGTGCATGTGGACTACTGCTTCATTTCCCACAAGAATTTTGTGGTGAAAGAAGCTCCTCTCCAAGGAACGAAGATGCAGAGATACAGCACTCAACAGGCATTGGAAATGATCCACACACGCACACACACACACTCTGTGTCTCAAGTGACAGCTGTGAGCTGCTAACAGCCACATTTCCACAACAAAAGGAGTGTCCGCAGGGGGTCCAAAGGGTCAAATGACCCTCTTGTGGGGCTTTTAGGTAAAAAGGTCAATTGACCCCTCCGTGGTAGTTCTAGTGTTAAGTGCCAGAATCTGTTGAAAAAGCCTTGAGAGGAAAATTTACCATTTTTACTTGGCTCAGAGCTGTTTTATAGGGGAAAACGTTTTACTGGGTTGTTCAGAAAAAACCTTGACCATGACCTTGACATTGACATTATAAGGACTAAATTTACACCGAATACTCATAATAATACCAGCAAATAAGTTGACATGCCATATTTGATGTATGACATAAAACAGTTGAAAAATGCAAGAAATTGATTTGAGAGTCTTCATAATCGCAAAATTGATCTTGGCAATGACCTTCCAAGGTCAAAGGTCACCCATTATACGCATGGAAGTGTCAGAAAGGAATCATAACACAAATGATTAGTCAAAATTGATACGTGATGTGTATCAACATTCAAAAAATATGAAAACATAAATTTTCCTCATAGGCGATGGCGGACATATTTGGTGGCCATATTGTAAAAAACGTGGCACTATGGTGAGCGAGCACCTCTGTGATTTTTCATGCTTAGGGACTCCCAACTCAGTTCAAGTGAGAAATTCCCCCAATTCTAAAGTAGCAGTTGCCAAAATGTTATGTTTGATTTTACACTAATCTACCAAAAAAAACTACAAAAAAATGTATGTCATATGAAATCTTTCAGAATTCATATAAAACTTTTGTAAGAATTGTGTATGAATTTTGTACATCTTTTCCATATGGGCATGATCATAGACTAATAAGGACCACTGAACAGCGTCTCACCTCTGCTCTAGAGAAGATCCATCTAGCTCTCCTCTCTCTTCCTCCTCTTCTCTGCTACCATCCACCTCTCCTTTTTCTTCCTCTTCTTCTTTGGTTCTGTCCATCTCCCTGGGATTACCGTCAGATCTCTGATATGCAACACTGACAGCGGAAATTTAAATTATTAGACTATTACACACACACACACACACACACACACACACACACACACACACACACACACACACACACACACACACACACACACACACACACACACACACACACACACACACACACACACACACACACACACACACACACACACACACACACATTAATTGCTTTTGCAATAATGGAAATGTTCTGTAGGTTCATTATGTGTCCAGTCCAGCATGGATACATTATGCTATCTCCATCTCCAGATTAATACAGATATGTGTTTTAGACAGCTCACACAGTTGAGAAGTTTATCCACATGTCCAAGGCTCCCAAATACAAGATCAGCTATTCTTGATAACCAATGTGTATGACAGTAACGTAAAGTAAAGTAAACTGCAGGTGCAGCACAAAAGGGCTGGACATCTGTAAAAATAACTATCCACACACTTGTTCCCATGCTTTCCTCATGAAGAAAAAATAGCTTGAAAATATTGAATGGGAATGAAACAAGAAGGGTGCCTTTCCTTGATGTGTGTCTTACTTCTGATCAGAGGAGTGTCCTGCTCCAAACCGTAGTGGTTGAACCATGGACTGGTCACTCTTCATGGACACACAGCTGGGTACAGGGCAGTCTGGCTTGTTCAACTGAAGTGGACTGGAACAATGTTAACATAAAATCAGATTTACAATTGATCACATAGACCACAGCTGTAGTATTGAAATTTTAAAATCATAATTAAACTGATGACAGGTTTCTGTGAGAGGGGGTCCTACTTCTGATCAGAGGAGTGTGCTCCTCCAAACCGTAGTGGTTGAACCATGGACTGGTCACTCTTCATGGACACACAGCTCGGTACAGGGGAGTCTGGCCTCTTCACATCAAGTGGACTGGTAGAACATAACAAATTAAACAACCAACCAACCAAAATGATGGCAGGTTTGCAATACACACTGTCAACATGTTACTATACTGAAGTTCAGTAACTGAACTAGGGATGGCAAATTAAACAATCAATGATTTAATTACAATTCACTTCAAAATCCGAACGCCTTGGACCTCATCAACATCTACAAAAACACTCAGTGCACCTTAACCCTATCCAGACCGGGCTTTTTTGGCATTCCTGGGACCGGGGGGGGCTCTTTTGACCCCCCCCCCTCATAACTTGGGAACCGAATGGCGTATGACCACCAAACTTGGAGGGGATGATCTTCAGCCAAAGATCTATGAATGACATCAGTTTGGTGTCATTATTGGATATTATGACATTATGACGTCATTTCCTGATTTTATTGCCCAAAATGTCACCTTAATGTATTTTCCATCTAACTTGGGTAATGCACATCAATTTCCGTTATTATGTGCTTCAGACCACTTCAAATGTTCACAAGGGTGTCTGATGCTAATGAAAATGTAAAAAAAATGTGAAAAGTGATGATGATGAGACTTAGATCAGTGGTTTTTGGTCAGGCGTACCTGTCAGAAAACTGATAAACCTAATCTTTTGGTATCACACTGTTGCCAACTTCATTTTAGGAAAAGTCACAAAGTTTCGTAGTCATAGCTTTAGTCATTCAGGAGTTATACGACATCAAAGTTGGTGCGAGCACTTTTAGCCCCCCCCCCCCCCCTGGAAGGGGTTAACTCACTGGCACCGCTGAAAATTACATTACATTTAACTGACACTTTTAACCAAAGCGACTTACATTCGAGAAAGTACAGCGTGTAGGGTCAATACAGAGTACAGCACTATAATAGTAAGCTATCAATCCGTAGTATACAGTGCCTCCCAAAAGTCTACACACCCCTGTTCAAATTCCAGGTTTTTGTGATGTAAAAAAATGACAGAAAGACAAATAAATTCACAACTTTTCCCACTTAAATCTAAACTATTATCCTGCACAATGCAGTTGAAAAACAAACCCAAAGCTTTAAAGGGAAAGAATAGAAAATAAAAAACTTAAATTAACATGGTTGCATAATATGCACACCCTTGAACTAATACCTTGTTGCATCACCTTTCCTTCTATTACAGTACTCAGTCTTTTTGTGTAACACTCTTTCAGCATAGCAAACGTTGATGTGACAATTTTTTTCCACCTATCTTTGCAAAAGCACTCCAAATCTGACAGATTGCGAATGCATCTCATCTGCACAGTCCTTCTCAGATCGCCCAACAGATGTTCCATGTCATACAGGTCTGAACTCTGTCTGGTCCATTCCAAAACCTCAATCTTATTGTAATGAAGCCATTTTCTTTTATTTTTGGCATGTGTCTGAGGTAATTGTCGTTCTGAATGATTAAGTTCATCTGCATCATCACCTTTCTAACAGGGGGCAGAAGGTTTTGTGCCACTACAATGGCCCCTGTGGAACTGTTCATAATTCCTGCCTCCCTGACTTAAGCCCCAGTTACAGCAGAAGAACAACAGTCACATAGCATGATGCTGCCACCACCATGCTTCACTTTACGCATGGCGTTACCTTGGCAATGTAGTGTTGTTTTTGTGCCAAACATACCTCTTGGAATTATGTCCAAAATGTTCGACCTCGGTTTCACCTGACCATAACATATCTTCTCACATGCATTTGGGAGATTACAGAAGTATTTTTTGCTAGATTTTACTCCACCAAGAGATTGAACTTTGTCATAATTCCAAATGGTATATTTGGCACAAAACATCACACCAATAACACCATACATAACATGAAGTATGGTGGCGGCAGCATTGTTCTTTTGTGCTGTTTTTCTTCAGTTGGAACTGGGGCCTTCATTATGGAGGAGAGAATTATGAAAATTTCCACAGGGGCCGTGGTAGTGGCACAAAACCTTCGGCCCCCTGGTAGAAAGGTGAAGATGCAGAGGAACTAGTCTTTCAGAACGTCAATTTCTCCAAGCACACGCCTAAGTCTACAAAAAGAATGACTTCACCAGAACAATATTGAGGTTTTGGAATGGCCCAGACAAGCCAAAGGTGCTGCAACTAAGTATTAATTTAAGGGTGTGTATATTTATGCAACCATGTTAATTGAAGTTTTTTATTTTCTATTGTTTCCCTTTAAAGCTTTATGCTTGTTTCTCAATTGAAGGTGGGAAAAGCTGTGAATTTATTTGTCTTTCTGTCATTTTTTTACATCACAAAAACCTGACATTTGAAGAGGGGTGTGTATACTTTTTGAAGGCACTGTACAGTTGTGCTCATATGTTTACATACCCCAGCAGAATAAACGCTTTCTCTGCGATTTCTCACAAAATATGAAGGATTACACAAAACCTTTTTTTTCACTCATGGCTAGTGACTGGCTTAAGATATTTATTAGCAATATTCTGTGTTTACTCTTTCAAAAGCATGATCACAACCCAAACTACCCAAATGACCCTGTTCAAAAGTTTACATACCCTAGTTTCTGATGCTGAATATGGCCCTGTTTAACATCAGGGACCGCTCTAAATTGTTTGTGGTAGTTGTGGATAAGGCTCTTAATATTCTCAGATGACAAAACAGCACATTCTTCCTGGCAGAATGGTTGTTTCCTATAATATCTTTGGGTGTCTTGCTGGAACCTCACATTTGAGGTTTCCCCTGAGTGGCTCAATGATGTTGAGATCAGGAGAGTGAGATGGTCGCTCAAAAACCTTCATTTTATTCTTTCTGAAGCTAATGACGGGTTGATTTGGCTTTCTGTGTCGAAATATTGTCATGTTGGCACCGTTGGAATTTCAATTCAGAAATGCAATATGAGGAGTTTGGTTGGAATCAAGCCAATGGGCAAGGGAATCATTGAATTGCAATGATCATTGCAAGGGAAATTGTTCAGGAGGCATAGGACAACCAAAAAATAACTTCAGGTGAAATATAGGACAACATGAAAAAATGTTGGCACTTGAGGAAAGATGGGCTGTTGGGGGTTGCCAGGAGAAAGCCATTACCACAAAAAGCAAACATGTTATTTTGCATATGATACACCAAATAGCACAGTGAGAAGCATCAAAATGCCTGTGACAAAGTCATTTGGAAAAATGAGACCAATATGGAACTTTTTTAGGCCACTATTAACAGTACCATTTGGAGAACAGTCAATGGAGCCTATGATGAAAGTTACACCATACCCTTCTGTGAAACATGGTCATGGACCACTGATTTCATGGGGACATTTGAGTTACAAATGCATTATACTTTTGATCCATACTCGCAGAATGATGAATACTGGAGGAAACTTGACACACATCAGCCTTGAAACTGCACATGGTCCATTGTTTGGACATGCCAACATGACAATATTTCAACACAGAAAGCCAAATCAACCCGTCACTAGCTTCAGAAAGAATAAAATGAAGTTTTTGAGCGACCGTCTCAAATGTGAGGTTCCAGCAAGACACCCAAAAATATTATAGGAAACAACCATTCTGCCAGGAAGAATGTGCTGTTCTGTCATCTGAGAACATTAAGAGCCTTATCCACAACTACCACAAACAATTTAGAGCGGTCCCTGATGTTAAACAGGGCCATA
Organism: Engraulis encrasicolus; assembly: GCF_034702125.1. Classification (NCBI taxonomy): domain Eukaryota; kingdom Metazoa; phylum Chordata; class Actinopteri; order Clupeiformes; family Engraulidae; genus Engraulis; species Engraulis encrasicolus. Next base: position 803,406 of record NW_026945555.1, on the reverse strand, counting down.
TTCAGCATTAGCAACTAGGGTATGTAAACTTTTGAACAGGGTCATTTGGGTAGTTTGGGTTGTGATCATGCTTTTGAAAGAGTAAACACAGAATATTGCTAATAAATATCTTAAGCTAGTCACTAGCAATGAGTGAAAAAAAAGGTTTTGTGTAATCCTTCATATTTTGTGAGAAATCGCGAAGAAAGCGTTTATTCTGCTGGGGTATGTAAACATATGAGCACAACTGTATATATATATAGTAAATAAGTCAATGAAACAATCAATACTCAATATCACTGTACACACATGACAACAAACACATTATCACACTATCACACACAGACACAGACACACAGACACACAGACACACAGACACACACGCACACACACACACACACACACACACACACACACACACACACACACACACACACACACACACACACACACACACACACACACACACACACAGCGATTTGCTTTGATGTGGGTTTTACTTCTCAACTGCTCCTGCTGCAAATTTCATTGGTATATTTAAACTGATGGCAGGTTAATTTGAAAGGGGGGTCTTACTTCTGTTCAGAGGAGTGTCCTGCTCCAAACTTTATTGGTCGATGCATGGACTGGTCACTCTTCATGGACACACAGCTGGGGACAGGGGAGTCTGGCCTCTTCACGTCAAGTGGACTGGAAGGAGATACTCATAAATGAACACACACAGACACACTCACACAGCTGGGGACAGGCGAGTCTGGCCTCTTCACGTCAAGTGGGCTGGAAGAATATAAACATATACAAAGTATATTAACATAAGTATGCTTGTAATAAGAAACACATGGGTCATTTCACGTGAAATCAGACACTTTGGGACCCAACCAACCCCGATTTCAATCATACTTGCTGTGCATGTTTAGTAGCAAGGTAGCACCCCAGAACTGCATTTGTGTGAATCTAACACCAATATTAAGGGAGAAACAGACTAGGAAAGGTTTACATATGAGGCTAGGACACTATACACACACACACACACACACACACACACACACACACACACACACACACACACACACACACACACACACACACACACACACACACACACACACAGGAGTGTCCTGCTCCAAAGGTTATTGGTCGATCCATGGACCAGTCACTCTTCATGGACACACAGCTGGGGACAGGGGAGTCTGGCCTCTTCACGTCAAGTGGACTGGAAGAAGATACTCATAAATGAACACACACATACCCACTCAAAACACACACACACACACACACACACACACACACACACACACACACACACACACACACACACACACACACACACACACACACACACACACACACACACACACACACCTCTCTGTCTAACTCTGAAACGGAACTTCCTGCATCTTCATGGACCATCTCCATCCTTAAAATATTCCGATAGACATGCTGTCATGTGATATTACTATGGTATTACCATATTATTACTAGGTGATCTGTACGATGCCATATTTTTGAGTCCCATTATCTTTGAAATGAGTTAAGAGCCAAACACCAGCAATTCAGGTGTTGTTCATGACATTGCAGGCTACGTTAAGACAATTTTAAAATATACGTTTTTTTATATTCAATTTAAAATTTTTCAATGCATCATAATTCATATTCTGAGGGTTGCTGTATTCCATGCTGTTTTTGCAATTTGTAGAGCCACAAAAGAGCTTTCAAATAACACCACAGACACATTTTTGTGACTTACACTGACTGACATAATCAAAGCTGAATGCATAGTGTCCTACCCTCATTTGTTTCTCTGTCTGTTTCTCCCTTAATATTTGTGTCAGATTCACACAAATGCAGTTCTGGGGTATTACCTTGCTACTAAACAGGCACAGTAAGTATGATTGAAAACGGTGTCGTCGGGTCCCAAAGTGTCTGATTTCAGGTGAAATGACCCCCCCACACACACACAGACACACACACGCACACGCACACGCACACGCACACGCACACACACTGTGCTTTGCTTACTTTTGATAAGAGGAGTCTACTGCTCCAAACCTCAGTGGTAGAATCATGGACTGGTCACTCTTCATGGACACACAGCTGGGGACAGGGGAGTCTGGCCTCTTCACATCAAGTGGACTGGAAGAATATAAACATAACTATAGTAAAGTAGCACAAAGTACATTAACATACAGTATGCTTGTAATAAGACACACACGGGTCATTTCACGTGAAATCAGACACTTTGGGACCCGACCGAAGCCGAATTCAATCATACTTGCTGTGCCTGTTTAGTAGCACGGTCAGGGGAGCCGCTAGAAATTTGGGCCCTTTGAAAGATTCTAATTTAGGGCCTACCCCCTTTTATTTTTATTTTTTTTTAAATTGGGGGAGGAGGAGCATGAAGGGCATGAATCCAACACAGATTCAGTTTGAATTGTTAAGAATCTTCTGGAGTGGCAAAATAATCTTTGAGAAACACATAAAGCATATGGTCGAATAAGCTGAGGCTTTTGTTTTTCCATATTTAAACAAGACAAATTTCACGATATCATTTTCATTAACACATAATTAAAATAGCGCAGATAGCTACTCAACATTTCGTTACGCCTATGTGGTTAGCCGCCTGGGTCCGCGACGCAGGGTTACACTCTTAGGTAATTTATCCAAAATGCTATAATGACGGCAATATCTAACCTGCAGCTGACTCGTCAGATTGATTGAGGAGTTTGAAATAGTGGTGCGCTGTCTATCAGCACCACGCTGACATTAGTCTAATTTTGTGCCAAGGGTAAAACTCTTTTAGGCTAGTGATTTTATAAGAACAAGACAATCTCTTGCCCTTGCCATTAGGCTACTCTGTGTTGTTGCATTGTTGTGAGAGATTTGTAACACGCACCGTTTGTCAAAGGCACCGCTCTCCTGCGGAAAGATAATTCATATGGCAGCATCCAAAACTTAGGCGGTTGTTCGTGAAATCTGCGTTCATTTCCCGCACTTGAGTTTCAACTGATGCTGTTGGGTGACCAGAGAGAACCAAAACTTTGATGAGTGTCAAAACCGAACACAAATAAAAGCAGGGAAATGAGTCGCGCATGACTAATTGTCTGTCTGAGTGAAGACGGTGGCCAAAAGGGTGGTTAGGCTACTTTCACTTTTGCCGTTTGTTCGCTGTGACAATAAAGGTGGAGTTTTTAAATAGGAAATATGCAAACATGCGCTCTAGGAGGCTAATCCAAGGATTCTGCTCGTTAGTCTACTATTTAATAGTGTTTGAAAGCGCGATGTCATTGAGTGAGCATACCTTCTTTCTTGGAGAAAAATTGAGTGTCTGTTGCCTGCCTCTTCTGGCCCTCTCCTCTTTCTCCCGTCTTTCCTTAAAGGGGTATGCCACTATTTTGTGGCTTAATACAGTTAAAATCGTTGGCTGGGGTTTATAAAGGTGGTAAAGTGGCATACCCCTTTAAGTTTTTGCCAACCTGACTTCATTACTCTGTCACTACCAGCTGACCATGTTGTGGTTAAGACCTCAGCCGCTCTGTAAAGCCTACTGCAGCCAGCATTTTGGATGCTGTTCGATTCAACGATTGCACGTTGCCAGATTGGACCGCACCATTTCGCAAGAGCTCAGGGAGAAGGGTGGGCCTAAATGACAATAAAGAACTAACGAAAAAGTTATGTAAATCGACAGTTGTGTGTTTAATATGTTTATTTGCAATTAGGCCTACCATTATTTTGTAATTAGACATTTTTAAAAAGGCAAGAATATTAATATTTTATTATTAATTGACATCCGCAGGCCGTGCTACGTTGGGTTGGGCCGTTAGAATCAGTACCACCTTTCCGCCTCTGGCGGCGCCCCTGAGCACGGTAGCACCCCAGAACTGCATTGGTTTCAATCTGACATGAATATTAAGGGAGAAACAGACAAGGAAAGGTTTACATATGAGGGTTGGACACTATACATTCAGCCTTGATTATATATCAGTGTTAGTCACAAAAAGATGTCTGTGGTGTTGTTTGAAAGCTCTTGTCTGGCTGTACAAATTACATAAACACCATGGAATACAACAACCTTCAGAATATGAATTATGATACATTGAAAATTATATATTTTTAAATGGCCGGTTTCTTGTCTAATCATAGCCCGGAAGGTCATAAATAACACCTGAAAATGGGGTGTTTGGTTCTTTATTCATTTCAGAGATAATGGGACATAAAGGTTGAAATAAGTTGTAATGAAGTAGTAATGGAGTAGTGTCAGGGTCAGGACTGGACTGGCCATCTAGCATACAGGGCATTTTCCCGGTGGGCCCTGCACCCTCGTCAGTCTCAATTCCAAGTACTCAAAAACTACACAGCTTCTGTCCATTATCAATGGACATAGCGGAAGCTAGACCATTTTCAGTATTCAGAGAAGGCAGGGTTGAAAAAATAAGTTCAGTAAAGGATTTTTTTTAATGTTCAAGCATCAAAGGGTATGTTGTAGCTGTATATGATGTCAACTACAGTAGATCACGAAAGTGAATACACCCCTCACAGTTTTTGCAGATTTGTGAGTAAATCTTTTCATAGGAAAGCATTACAGAAATTTCACTTTGACACAATGATTAGTGACCTTTTAACAACATATTTAACCGCTTAAATTTCTTGTTCACTCAGAAAAAAACAAAATACAGCCATTAATATTTGAAAAGTGAGTATACCCCAGATGAAAATCCGGTAGAGAAGGGGCTGTGTTTGCTCGAATCGTCTCAAAAGAAAGCGAAATGAAAAGTGATTAAAAGGGAGGTCATCAGTGTACGTTTCAACCTTTCTTTTCATTGAACTTTTACATTTTGAGTCTGCATCTGGCTTAAATAGATTGGTGTGAGATTTGAATGCAATCATATGGAGAATATCATGATCTGCTTCAGTAGTCACAGTGCATGTTGACATGCATGTTTCTTTTAGGTGTATTTCAGATAACCAATGTTGACAGCATCCATGCATCCCCAAACCATGTCAGTCCCACTACCATGCTTGGCTTTTGATAGGGTATAGTACACCTTGTTTTGTAAAACTCACTTGTTTACCACCACACATGCTTGACACAATCTAAAGTATATTTGTTTATCTTGGTCTCTTCAGATCACACAACATGGTTCCAGTGATCCATATCCTTAGTCTGTTCATCTCTCTTGAGACCAAGATAAACAAATTTGCTTTAGATGGTGTCAAGCATGTGTGGTGGTAAACAAGTGAGTTTTTTTTTTTTTTTAAAGTGTATCCTCTCAATAGCCAAGCATGGTAGTGGGACTGACATGGTTTGGTTTTGGTTTTCATTTGGTTTCATTTCGAGACAATTCGAACCAACACAGCCGCTTCTCTAACGGATTTTAATCTGGGGGCTACTCACTTTTGTGAGTCCATGTTCAAACATTAACGGCTATATTTTGTTTTTTCTGAGTGAAAAAGAAATTTAACCGGTTAAATAAGTTGTTAAAAGGTCACTAATCATTGTGTCAAAGTGAAATTTTTGTAATACTTTCCTATGAAAAGATATACTCAAAAATCTGCAAAAACTGAGAGGGGTGTATTCACTTTCGTGATATACTGTAGTGGCTAGCATGTGTTGAACAATGTATGTCGAACACTGGAGAGGTGAAACTGAACCTGCATCCTCATGGACCATTTCCATCCTTCACATATTCCGATAGACATGTTGTCATGTGATATTACTATAGGGCAGTGTTTCTCAACCTTTTTTTAGGCGAGGCACCCTTTCAATTCATGAAAAATTTCAAGGCACCCCAAACCAACAAGCCGTAACATGGCATCCGATACCACACAAGCTTAGAAAAGTAACATATTTGGGGACGTCACACGACCTACGTTCGAAGTTGCAGCTGACTGGGGCGACCTGTTTATTGTGTGTAAATGGCAGATGAAAGATTCCACTGACTAACATTAACTTATCAATTTAGACAAATATGTATTATATTACACAATTTATTTATCAGCCACGTTCCCGCGGCACCCCTAAGGGGGGCCCACGGCACCCCAGGGTGCCCCGGCACCCCTGTTGAGAAACACTGCTATAGTATTACCATATCTTTGCTAGGTGATTTGTATGATGCCATATTTTTGAGTCCCATTGTCTTTGAAATGAATAAAGAGCCAAACATTAGCATTTCAGGCGTTATTCATGACATTGCAGGCTATGTTTAGACAAGGAACTGGCCATTTTAAAATATACTTTTTTTGATATTCAATTTTAAAATTCATATTCTGAGGGTTGTTGCATTCCATGCTGTTTGTGTAATTTGTAGAGCCAGAAAATAGCTTTCAAACAACACCACAGACACATTGTTGTGACTTACACAGGGCTGGACTGGTATCTGAAAAGGGCCCGGGAACTTTTTGACGCCTGAGGGCCCGACACCGATGCCTATCTGTATTTATGACATCGTATATAATATAGCCTATTAACTCATTGGCTGCCTTAGGCGGCGAATGACGTAATTTCGAATAGTGACGCCCCCTGCCTTTGACGGCATTCGCCGATAATTGCGTTTTTTTTACAGCCACGCCTTGAGGACGGTCTGACCTATGTTGTGTATACATTTCATGATGCGTACAAATGATCATCGAACAGGAAAATGCACGGGACTAGTGGTGATGTGTCACCTCAGTTGGGAATGCTCGGCTATAGAATCATGTTTTTTGATTTCTCCAGCGCTTTCAACACTATTCAACCACTGCTGCTGAGAGATAAACTGGTGCAGATGGGAGTGGAGCCTGGCCTGGTGACCTGGATCACTGACTACCTCACGGAACGACCCCAGTTTGTAAGGATGGGTGACATCACATCTGAGACAGTGGTGAGCAGCACAGGAGCGCCACAAGGAACGGTGCTTTCCCCCGTACTGTTCACTCTGTATACGACAGACTTCAGCTACAACTCTGCAACATGCCACATGCAGAAGTTCTCAGACGACACTGCAATTGTGGGGTGTATCAGAGATGGTCAGGAGGAGGAGTACAGGGGACTGGTTGACGACTTTGTGGGATGGTGTCAAAACAATCAGCTGCACCTGAACACCACCAAAACCAAGGAAATGGTGGTTGATTTCAGGCGCTCCATCCCGCACTTGGTGCCTGTCTCTATTGGGGGAGAGAAAGTGGAGACTGTCAGCACTTACAAGTACCTAGGAGTGCACCTCGACAATAAACTGGACTGGTCCACAAACTCAGATGCACTCTACAGGAAAGGCCAAAGCAGGCTCTATTTCCTCAGAAGGCTGAGGTCCTTCAATGTCTGCAGCCGACTTCTGCTTATGTTCTACCAGTCTGTCATGGCCAGCGTGCTCTTCTTTGCTGCGACGTGCTGGGGAGGAAGCATCAGGAAGAGAGATGCTGGACGCCTTGACAGACTGGTGAGGAAGGCGGGATCAGTGGTGGGCATGGAACTGGAGACACTCACCTCAATAACCGAGAGCAGAACACTGAGCAGACTAGACTCTATTATGGACAATCAGCACCACCCCCTTAACGCCACCTTCACTAACCAACTGAGTCTGTTCAGCCACAGACTCCGTGCTTTCACCTGCAGGACTGACAGACTAAGGAAGTCCTTTGTCCCATGGGCAATTCAGCTGTTTAACAACACACAGAAGGACACTAAGAAGAACATCATCATAGGGGACTGGACTGCCTGAGATGCCAGAGCTGGCCCAGCCCGGGAAACCTCTTGGTGTGTGTGTGTGTGTGTGTGTGTGTGTGTGTGTGTGTGTGTGTGTGTGTGCTGTCCAATAACTGCACTAAGGAACTTTTGACCCTTGACCTCTGGACATACTTGTGTTTCCTGCCTACCACAAGCAAAGACTGTGATCTGTCGGAGCTGGCCCAGTTACTGGGGAACCTCTTTGTGTGTGTGTGTGTGTGTGTGTGTGTGTGTGTGTGTGTGTGTGTGTGTGTGTGTGGTGTGGTGTGTGTGTGTGTGTGTGTGTGTGTGTGTGTGTGTGTGTGTGTGTGTGTGTGTGCTTGCCTAATACACTTACCTGTACTTTACTGTGACATTGTAAGAATGTTCAACCCCTATCATACTCTGTACACTGCCTACTTCTACATACTATACTATATCATATATGTATCCATCAACACTTGTTGTCTACCTTAACTGACAGAGTATGTTTTTCTGCATTGGTCTATCCCAACTCACAGAATGTCTTTTTGCACAATTACCTTTTATACATTTATTATCTCTATTATTTTATTTTATTTTCCCCACCCTGATGACTATTCCTGTGTTTATTTTTTGTCTTGAAATGTCCATGTGGGCTTTTGTGTATTTGTGTATTTATGTAAGCTACTGGATACCTGAATTTCCCCCTGGGGATCAATAAAGTTACTCTACTCTACTCTATAAAGTTCGCTACGCTAGTTAGCTAGCACAAAATCGCTAACAACTTACAACTAAGCCTAAATAAAGGAGCCTTGGTAAGTCAACTATTTTTACTCATTCTACAGTTACTCTTTATGGATCTGTATAGTATGATCAGCTTACTGTATCATCAAAAAAGACAGGGGGGTTGCAGATACTTGGAACAGAGTAGCCTTTGTGTCTGGACAGATGCATTCAGCTCACATGAGAAAGCATTACACTTAGCAATAGCCTCAGACCAGCTAGCCTTCACAACTCCAATCGACTTGTGAAATGTTATAATGTGATATGTGATCAGTACTTTATCAAAAGAAAATTCATTGAACAATATACAGGTCCTTTTCAAATAATTAGCATATTGTGTTAAAGTTCCCCATAAGTTTCCCCATAATTGATAAAAATCAATTCTAAGTTGCCAGACAGAACTTTCCATTGACTTTGAATGGGGTTTCATGTCTGGCAAATTAGAATTGATTTTTCTTAAAAATACAAAAACTTGGTATGGAAATCTATGGAGTATAATGTAGAGGGAAGTGTGGGTCACCAGATCAAAGAACAAAAAACAGCTGACAGCTAAGCATCAATGATATCTGGGCTTTCATAACCCTCATGCAATGCCACTGCCATTGACTTCAATGTTAAACACAGTCAGGTCAGTAGTCTAACCCATGACTGCGGTTTTGAGTAATGAACAAGGCTGATACTTTTTAAAGCCTCAGGAAGCTTTTACCAGTGTTTAGAGTTAATTGGTTTATTCAGATGATTAGGTTAATAGCTTGTTTAGACAACCTTTTCATGATATGCTAATTTGTTGAGATGAAAATTTTGGGTTTTCATGAGCTGTATGCCAAAATCATCAATATTAAAACAAAACAAGACCTGAAATATTTCAGTTGGTGTGCAATGAATGTAAAACATATGAAAGTTTATTTTTTTATCATTACATTATAGGGAAAAAATGAACTTTAACACAATATGCTAATTATTTGAGAAGGACCTGTATGACAAGATCACTATAGCAAAAACATGATGACAGTAATCATCAATCTGCAAATTGTCTGCTCTGCCAAAGAAGCTGCAGTAAGCTAAGCTAAGCTGGGCTGCCTTTCACACACACACACACACACACACACACACACACACACACACACACACACACACACACACACACACACACACACACACACACACACACACACACACACACACACACACACACGGTACTACTGGAGGAAATAAACCAACTGTGATTCGTTCTCCAACGAGGGGAGGGCACAATCAGAGGGAGGACGATGAGACAGTATTTCTGTGAGTTCACGGAGTTACAGGCACCTGCTGTCATGATCCATTGTGCGCGCCAGCAACTAAACCAAAACACAATTGTTTTCGAGCCCACCCCCGTTATATTGCAGTACATATTAGGTTGAAAAGATCATACAAACGATCTTTTGTTCAGGCTACAGATGACAGAAGACTCTGTAATAGCATCTGATAGGTTTGGAGTTGTTAGGACGATGCCATTATGGGCAAAAACGTTTGCAGTTACAGTTCTACTTCAAATGGCGTTTTCTCAGCTTTTTGGCTAGAAAGCAGCATTTTGGCGAATTCCACTTAATTTCAACAGATGATTATGAAAGAACGGAAAGGGGTAGAGAGACACCGTTTTTTCTGATGACAGATGAGCGTCTAATCTGTGTTTTGATAGGTATGGTGTTGACATAGACACAGAACTCAATTTTCTGTGAGCCTCCAAAAAACACCCAAAATGCTGAAAAATCTCTGGCACTCTGGGTTACTCTTTTATGAAAATGGCTGGCAGCCAATGAGTTAAAAAGCTCACACGAAAAAATGCTTCATCACTACTCACAATAACCTTCTTGGGGAGATGGTCACAGTGTACCCTCATGTTCCCTTCATCATGCATGTGAAGTTCTGAGTATGTTTGAGGATAGGAGATAGAGAGAGGTGGACAACTAACTTTCCTGATTATTTTCCTGCCAGTGAATTTCAATATAAAAGTATTCATACCATTTCCCTTAAGCAAAAACTGAAAACAGGTCCTACAGACACAAACACCTTAACATTTCACACACTCTTCATGGACACACAGCTGGGGACAGGGGAGTCTGTCCTCTTCACATCAAGTGAACTGGAAGAAGATACTCATGAATGAACACACACAGACACACTCAATCAAACACACACTCAATCAAACACACACACACACCAGGGATTAAAATTAACTTTTTTCACAACCGTCCCGGAACCGTCCTGAAAATCATTGTGAACCGTCCCGAAACTGTTCACATTTTTTTAGGGTGACCATTCTGCGACAGTGAAAAGACTGACATATTTTTGGACGGGGGGTTTAGGGGTTCTTAGATGCTATTTCATGCATTTTAAAGCATTTTAATCAACCAGTTGTCTGGGTTAATGCTGTGCTGGACATCGGACAAGGCACTGAAAAGATGGACGGTCCCTCCTAAAGACAAATGTCTGGCCACTGGTTACTGTGTTATATTGAAACATGGTTAAAGTAAAAGGCTTATCACTGACTGGAGGTGTACTGGTGCTTTTTGGCATACTGTGCACAATGTCAGCAACTTGTTTGGCATCAAACCAAATCACCTAGCAGTGTTGCCTGTCTGGGTCAGGGGGGGCACATTTTTTCAAGAGAGAAAAAATAAATGGCATTGGACTTGGTACCACAGCTTACCCTTTCATAGGCCTAGGCTACATAACATCGTTCTATCCATCATGCAAGTCTAGGCCTACATTTATTTAGAAATTTAAAAAAAGAAATAGTTTGGAAGCCAGCAAAACACATTTCCTATAGGCTATGCTTAATAACAAGTGTAGCCTAAGTTTGAATTACTTTCACGATAGTGTGCCGCTCAGTTTGCAACATAAGTGCAGAGTCTCCTCCCGTCACCATGACCAAGGGAATGGCCAGCGCAAGTCAGGCTACACATGATAAATTTGTACAACCAACGAATACATTTCTCCTCACAAAGATAGCGGTTGATCATTTGTTAACATCCAAGAGGGATTTAGCATTTCTAGGTTGCTAGCGTTGTTTAAAAGTTCGGCTATTTGATGATCCAACTTCTCCCTCTCCCTCCCAGTGCCGCCGTCACACGGGCCGGCGCCCGACAGGCACACACCTCCCTTTCTCTCTCTCTATCTCTCCCCCTCTCCCCATCTTCAAGCTGTCTTTCAAACTAAGAATGTTTCAATGATTAATAAAAAGCCTTTTGATTAGACATCCCCGAATGATGACTATTAAACACGCGCGGTTTGGCTGGCAGTCGATGCATTTCATTGATTCGAGTAGACTTGATCATGGACATTTCCACGTCGTTAAAACAACATGCAATGAGGAGGATTTGCGACAGGAGCTGCTGAAACAGTCTAGTTATGAAACTTTTGAGGATTCTGCGACCACCAGCTATAAGCCGGAAACGCCGCTCCATGTTGCATTTTTTAAGAATGAAGGGGCGAAATCCTAATCATCTTTGTGCCGTTATTAGTATTAGTATCACAGGTGCATGCAAGATGCTCGTGTAACGGAGGCCAACTAGCAGAGTCTACAGCCTTGTGTGAAAGCAAGAAAAGTAGGCTACTTGAAGGCCTATTATTTTCTCGCCCATGCTTTCGCGTGATGCTGAGTCGTAAGCTAACAGTGCAGCAACATTCGGCAACAATTAGGCAATTCTGTCAATCGCAGAACGACACACACGAGAGGTCGCCAGCGGCCCATTCCTTTCTAAATGCTGTGTTCCGACCAAGCACTGCTCTGATTTACAAATGTTATGGAAACTTTTTTTGATGCAAACTTTTTTTTTCGTCGTCCCGAGGTCGTCCCAAAATAAATCTCTGATCGTCCCGTTGACAATTCAATAGGGGAGAGCAGGGACGAAAGAAACAATTTTTACTGAACGGTTATTTTCCAAAGTAATAAAGCAGATGAAAATGATTTTGTCATATGTTCCACAACCCATATGTGTATTCTAATAGTTACCGTTGTAATTTAACACAACTGTTAAGGCATCACGTTTATATTTTTTTTACTTTGAACGCAACTTTCTGTTTGTTTCATCCATCCCTCACTGTCGGGACGGATGAAACACACATGAGGGACAAATGAAACAGTGAGTTGTAAACAGAAATAATTCACTGTACTCTATTTTGTATGATACACACATGACAATGTACTACTACACTTCTCCTGGGTAAAATATTGTGCAATTTCTTACACTATAAAATGATGAAATAGGTATTTAGGTATCGTATTTTTCCACGTGGGTCAATGCGCGAGACCCACACTTCTATTAAGCCATTTTTTCTGCCTTTCTGATGACTACATTTCTTCTAATTCACTTATTATATAATTATTATGCTACTTACTAACGTCCTGGTGCAAAATTGACAGTGTATCCTCATGTTTTATTTTGGGCCAGCTTTAAGTCAATGGGCGAGAGGGACGGATGAAACAGATTCGTCCCGACAGTGTCTACTGACACTTAAATCCAAATAGCCTGTAAACCTGACAACTTTGACATTTCATACTTTCAGGTATGTTAAAGTAACGACTAATCTGCTGTATGACCATAACAGTACTACATAAAACAACCAAAAGAACTTTTGATCACAAAAAAACTACGATGGGTAAGATTTTACTTTCAGTGTCAAAAACAGGCTCGTGGGTCTAATGTTGGAACTACGTAACGTCACGGCACGAGCTTTCCCGGGGTTGTCAAGTCTTGCGTGCTGAATGTGCTGACAGAATATTACGTTTTAGATGTGTATTGTTTTTGAGTAAATCGCGTTGTTTCATTCGTTCCCGTGTTTCATTCGTCCCTGCTCTCCCCTACGGACCCGGGACGACGGGACGACGTTAATTTTAATCCCTGACACACACACACACACACACACACACACACACACACACACACACACACACTAAAATGGACACCATATATAATAATAATAAAATGTAATAAAAATAATAATTTCCTAGATGTTTCAACTTCAAATTGCTCCAGTCCACAGATACTGTCAGTGAGCTTACTAAATGGCAACACCACCCCTCCCCTTTCCCAACACACACCAAAAGTTGTTGTAGTCTAGGCATAAACTGTATGCAGCTTGACACTGATCAAAAGAGCCCAAGACTGTCATTATATCAGTGGGGTTTTTCTTCCCTACACTCGTCATTTTTTTCACCACAACAAAACCAAGTCACCGCTTATTATTGCTTAGGCTTCCAACAGAGGTTGATGACGTTACGTACAATACGCATAGAAGCGTCCAAACCGCGTCGCAACCATCAAGATAACATCCATCCAATGATTACATGCTTTCCAGAACAATACGTGTTTGCATGGATAAAATAGCCTATCCGTGACCACCACAGGAAAATTCAACTTATGAAGGCCCTATAAAATATCACATAGCCAACAACAAAGTTAAGCTACATGTTTCAGCTATTACAATAAAAGGAGCGCAGGATAATACCAGATGTCTTGATAATGACGTGACATGCCATTAGGAAAAGAATGCAAAATACATTTATTTTAAAACCATAGTTGCAAAAGACACGACAAGCAATATACTAAAACAAGATATTTGTTGGATTTGAGAAAGTGAACGTGGGGATGCGCCGTAATTAACATGTAATACAAGACACATAGCACAGATGGTTGTGACAGGCGGCTGACACGTAAAGAGATATTGAAGATTTCTCGCAGAACAATACAAAAAAGTTTAAGAAGATAAATCAATACATATTTGTGACTGATTTGAGCGACTGGGGAGGGACGACATCTTCAGTTTCAGGCAATAGGCTACATGGGAAAAAACGCTGAGGCGGTGAATAGCTAATCTGCCTGGCCAGCAGGTAGTTCTTGGGTAGAGTGCAGAAAGACTAGATTCACTTCAATACAGCATCTCATGACCGCTCAAGGCAAATGGAATATTTCTATGTGCTGGCGCAACATTACAAGACAAGTGCATGGGAATTTATCCAATGGGTATTGGGTACAAATATTCATGACTGATTTGATTAAGTCAGGATGACAATTTGGTCTAAGGTGATGAAAGGTATGGGAAATTACGAAACACTAGCTGGGTGTGTTGAGGGGGCTAACCTGTCTCTCCCTGGGTCACGTCTCGTATCCGTCTCTACTCGTACCTCCCCTGCTCGAACCATCTCGCCCGCACTGTTCGCCCCCCGCCTCCGCCTCCACCTCATTCTGCACCACCTTGCCCTCGTTGATGCACCGGCGGCCCCACTGTCCCAACCTGAGGTCGAGCTGTGTGATTCACCACACCTCCCACGGCCACACGAGAGCTACCGGTCCGGAGCTCGAGCTGGTGGTGCTTTTAGCTTTGAGTCAGTGATTTTAGCACATTTTGCCCCGTCATGTTTTAGTTTTTGCTTTCGCTTTTCCATGTGCTTTTCATAGCTAGTCCTTTCTTTCTCCATACGGCGCCCTGTATCCTCCGCTCCTACACCAGAGTTTTTATTAACCGAATGGCCACCATCCAAGTCAACGAAACTTCGGATGATGATGCTGACAGACTAGTTGGTTCCAGCGAGCGAGGGCCTGCAAGGAGGGGCGGGCCTTTGAGAAGCAGTAGGCTACATTTCATTGGACTAGGCCAATGCGCCTCAAGAGAAGCATCCAATGAGCCCCGATGTGTCATTTTTTTTACCGTCACAGACAAAAAAAATAATGTATATATATGTATAATGTATATATATGCCCGGTACGCCAGATGGCCAGTCCAGCCCTGGTTATTAGCGCCAGCCTATTGTCTCAACAGCGCTCCACGGAGGAGGGGACAGAAGGCGGGACGAGGAGACAAACGCAAGTGGAGGAGGCAAGTTCGCATATTGCAACACACTCACTAGCCCCATAGGACTTCGTTGCTGCCGACCAACATTGACGAGGCACGTGTGCGAGAAATTGTTGTAACGTGGGGTGTTATTAAATGCAGCGCATTTAAAGTCGGCCACAAATATGAACGAGACGATGAGCTCGCACCAGTTTGCTCTACTAACACACCACGTGTGAGGAGTGGGGCGACAGGCAGTGAGGAGGAGCTGATGTGGGGACCTGTGCAAACTTGTGTAGAGGTGTGAGACAAGGCACATGTATACACACGTGAATGAGTTGTTGACCAACCAGTTCATGGGCGCGTGGCCTCAGAGGCGGTCTGCAGACGAGCGTTGAAGGGGATAAGCAACTGCACAGGTAGCAAGATCTGACTGCAGTCGCATTCATCCCGCGATAGTTTGACACCATGTGACATGTCACCTCGTCAACGCAACATCACCGAAATTTTGAAGTTTGACAGGAAATCTAACCGTCATGCAGCATTTTCATCCAGAGTGCATTGCTGTCTAAATGTGCATGTATGCGTTGACGACTACTCGAATGCACTTAGTGAATCGAGTAGCCTAGGGCTATGTGAACGTGGCTTTAGAGGAGGTGACGAGAAGAGGGAGAAATGTTATTGGATGGCCAGGGTGGATTGTGGGGATTTAGAGTATAGTAGGCTAGCGTAGGCTACTTTAATTAATCCCAAAATTAAGGTGTTTTAGGCCTACCTACAGAAATGCACAAAACGTTTAAGAGGAAACAGCAGAGAGACACACAGCAAGAGGACTAGAAACGGCAAAAACACCCGGGGGGAGGGGGGGGGGGGGGGCAGAGAGAGGGATAGAAACTCCTGAATGACGCGACAGTGCTAAAGCCATTAGGCCTAAAGCCTTTTACACACTAGGGCGATAAAGCGACGGTAAAACACGATGAAATGAACAAATGAACAGGACTGGCCTCGCACGGCGACGCTGTCGCAATGCTGGCGACGTTCATTGCAACGGCAGGGGGATGAATAAATGCATCGTAATTCGCCTGTTACAGACTCAATAGTCAACACCTGGGGGTGACAGGTGTTGGGATGTTTGTAGAAGAGCTTGTATACTAAGTAGAACAGTAAATGAAGACAAAAGAAGTGCGCATATTCCTGCTAACAGCGGGGGATGTGGAGTGAGAGGAGTATGCGCCTGAGACACACAGGTCTCGTGCCCATTCTACTCGGCGCAAATTGGAAGTGCAGTTCACACTACTCGACACTGTTTGTGCCGTCTGCAGGTCTAAATAAATAGCAATGCTATTCTAATAATATAATAATAGTAATAATAATGTCCAATTGTCCAATGACACTCACCCACAGAAAACTCCCCCTCCCCCCCATGATCAACCCCTTTACCTGTCCTCTGCCAGTGTTAAGAGGACACTGGCCACCATCAACCCACGCAAAGCAGCTGGCCCAGACAACATACCAGGCCGAGTGTTGAAGGATTGTGCAGAAGAGCTGAAGGATGTCTTCACAGACATCTTTAACATCTCTCTGGAGCAAGCAGTCATCCCATCACTTTTCAAAGCTGCTACCATCATACCTGTGCCGAAGAAATCATCACCATCATGCTTCAATGACTACCGTCCTGTAGCACTGATGCCCATAATCATGAAGTGCTTCGAACGGCTAGTCCTGTCACATCAAAGCCACCCTACCCCCCACCCTAGACCCCTACCAGTTCGCATACCGAGCCAAGCGATCCACGGAGGATGCAATTTGCTCTGCCCTCCATCCAGCCCTCACCCACTTGGACACTAAAGACTCATATGTGAGAATGCTTTTCATTGACTTCAGTTCAGCATTCAATACCATAATACCACAACAACTCATCAGAAAACTGGACAAACTAGGTTTCAGCACCTCCCTCTGCAACTGGCTGCTGGACTTCCTGATGCAAAGACCACAAGCAGTACGGGTAGGGAACAACACCTCGAGCACCCTGACCCTGAGCACGGGGGCTCCGCAAGGTTGTGTTCTCAGCCCCCTGCTGTTCACGCTGCTGACACACGACTGCACAACGACCCACAGCACTAACCATCTAGTGAAGTTTGCGGATGATACAACACTGGTGGGCCTCATCACCAAGGGCGATGAGACTCACTACAGAGAAGAAGTAGACCTGCTGGCCAGATGGTGCAAAGACAACAACCTCCTGCTGAATGTCAACAAGACCAAGGAGATTGTTGTCAACTTCCAAAGGGTCCAAAAACAACTGCCACCACTGACCATCGACGGCGATGCTGTGGAGAGAGTGAGCAGCACCAAGTTCCTTGGAGTGCACATCAGCGACGACCTCTCTTGGACCACCAACACTACATCACTGGCGAAGAAGGCCCATCAGCGTCTCTACTTCCTGCGCGTCTCTACTACCTAAAGAAGGCAAGTGCTACACCCTCCATCATGACAACATTCTACAGAGGAACCATAGAGAGCGTTGTGTCCAACTGCATCACAGTGTGGGGAGGAAGCTGCACGGAGAAAAACAGGAAGACACTCCAGCGTGTTGTGAACACAGCGAAGAAGATCATTGGAGTACCACTCCCCTCCCTGCAGGACATTTACACCACACGCCTCACCCGGAAAGCACTGATGATCATCAAAGACACAAGCCACCCTGCACACAAACTGTTCAGCCTCCTGCCCTCTGGAAAGAGGTACAGGCGCCTTCGTTCCCGTACCACCAGGCTGGCGAGCAGCACAATGCACCAAGCGATCAAGATGCTGAACACTCAACCCACTCTCCCTCCACTGTCAGCCTCTAGCCAGCAAGGCCACTGACAACCCCCCCCCATCCCCCACCACCATATCTGAGACTGAACATTCCACCTGCACTACTATACTTGTGACTGAACTTTCAACCTGCACTAACTCAAAACATGCACACACACACACACACACACACACACACACACACACACACACACACACACACACACACACACACACACACACACACACACACATACACACACATACACACACACACACATACACACAAGCACACTGCACTTTCTGCACTAAACCCAAACATACACACACTGACACACACACACACACACACACACACACACACACACACACACAGACACACGAACACACACACACGACGCACACCGCACCTTCTACCTGCACTAAACACATACACACACATACACACACACACACACACACACACACACACACACACACACACACACACACACACACACACACTGCTGCTGGTGTACTTGACAGACCTTTTTAATATTTATTTTTCTTCAAAATGCTACTATTACCATGTCAGAACGCTATAAAGGACTTTTTTTAGGAAAAGCACAAAAGCACAACAAATACCTCTTAATGTATGTCCTCTACAAGTCTTCTGTTGTCCAGTCTTGCACTTTAAATGTCTGTATGAGCACTGTCTATGTCCATACTGTCTTAAGTCCATGTATAACTACTGTCTATGTCTATACTGTCTATGTCCTTACCTAGATTAATCTATGTCTGTATGGGAAAGCAAGAAATGTAATTTCAAATTCTTTGTATGACCAGTGCATGTAAAGAAATTGACAATAAAACCTACTTGACTTGACAATTGCGACCTGACTGAGTCTATTAGCAACAGAAAAGTGTGATACCAGGTTTGTTGCATCAGAATGACATGGGTGTAGGTAAAACTACATTTATTGGACGCGAGGAGTATTCTTCCTCACGCAGGGGCACCAAAATATGTAGGTAAAACTACATTTATTGGACGCGAGGAGTATTCTTCCTCACGCAGGGGCACCAAAATATGTAGGGGTAATCCCATTTATTGGACGTGAGGAATATTCTTCCTCACGCAAGGGCACCAAAATATGTAGGTTCTACTACATTTATGGGTACGGGGACTATTCTTCCTCACACACGGGCACCAAAATATGTAGGGTCAACTACAATTAATGGGTACAACGTTGAATGTAAGGGAAGTATAGTAATGTAATTATAATTACATTAATAAGTATACAATTCTTATACAGTTCCAAATATGTAATGTGTTATTACTATATGTGAGGAATAAGAGTATAAGAAATGATGCATGAAGAGTGTGTTAAACTCTTCACGCTGGGTATCAATAATGTGTAGGTGTGTACTTATGGAATCGTCAATTGTCTAATTAATGATTGCATAAAACACGGTTCATGACCGTCTCATAAAATCATGACCATTATTGACTAATAATCTGAAGGTTTTGTGTGAATTCTTTTCTGGTTGACTTCGTAGAAATTGTTCAAATAAGACAAACACAGTTCACCACAATGTACATTTATTGTAAAAGCATCATCCGGTCATAACACTGATACAGTCAATGTGACTTGCAGGGCATAAGAACTTAGGTAAAATATACAATATATACACGGGGTATGAGAGGATGCGCTATGCGTGTGTGTGTGTGTGTGTGTGTGTGTACGCTATGCGAGAGAGAGAAAGAGAGAGAGAGAGGAGGGGCGAGTGGCGAGCGCTTTCTGTGAGCGCCGCGCACCTCTGTTACCGCTTGTGCGGAGCAGTGGGAGGAGAGAGAGTGAGAGATGTATGTTCTATGAACTATGGCTCAAATGATTCTGCGCAGCGCTGCGCGCAGGACCGAAATATGAGACATGAGGAGGGGCGTTAAGCTTTCGGCTGATGAAGCGGGAACTTATCTTCAAGATAGAATTCAAGCTAATCAGAGAATACTGTCCTTTGTCTTAAGGCTTTACAGTATGTGTGGGGGGAGGGAAAAGGGAGCGTTTGGCGCTCTTTTCCGACAATAGCTTACGTCCTCAACTCGATAACTCTATGGGTTAAAACACGGGTACGTGTATCTCTGTGAGTGGATAATTTACATGTGGGTGCAAGTATGCCAATCCTGCAACTACAGTAAACTAAGAATAGCGTGTGGCTATTTGTGGTGATGAGAGGGGAGAAAGAGAGAAAGAAAAGAAAGAACAGATAGAACAAAATAAACCCAAAATAAAATATATCACACTCTACAAGTGTGGATATTTAAACACAACTCCTCAAAGCTATGTAACAGTTCTAACTGCGTATGCCCAATTTCAGTGCTTACTGTTATCCTTGGTAAGAAGAGAGAGAGAAATCCTTTGATCTCTCGGGCGAGGTGGGTGTGCGCGTCTTGGTGCGCACGAGTTCCTTTTGTTCTCCAAGCGATACCACGCGGTTCCGGCGCGAGGCTGCGATATGTCCAAAAAAGGTCTTGCTTCGTTGAACGGGGAAAGGAAGGGTATTTCGTTGTGTAATCCGATTGTCTTTGCGGTGCCGTCCTGCGAAGGTCCAGTGAGAAGGCGGGTGCACGTAGGTCCGTTCCACGCGTAATAACTATACCGGCTGTCCACTCTCGTGGGGAACAGACAATCAGGCTCAGCCGAGTCTCCGTGGACTCTAGGCGAGGTCCTTGATTTCGGTACTAGTAAAAAGATTAACAATTGTCCGTACAAAAGTTATCCTATAGCGCGTGAGTTCCTCGTGGGTCCTGACTCACTGCTCTCCTAGTAGGGTCCGCAAAAGTCAAATGCAATACAAACGAAAACCGGTTGAAGGAAGAAATATATCGACTGTAGTGTTAACCTGGCCAAGATAACTTACAGTTTCAATAATTTCTAAAATAGACGTCCCTCTAAGGAGACGTGTCCCGGCACTTCTCACATCTCGATGGAGGAAGTCGGGCGTCCGGCCTAGGGCGTCGGGCTTAGGGGAATAGGCTGATAGCGGGGTATGCATACCTTGACCTGGGGTTTTATAGGTACAGGGGCGGGGCCACGTATGTAATTCGAACCAGGTACAGTAGGAAACAAAATGGTGTCTGTATTTTACAAAATGGCGGACATTTGTAAAATGAGGGGAAATGAATTAAACTTTAGGGGTAATAATGCCTACATGTCCGATAACCTATGTCCCACCCCCCCCACCCCCACACACACACACACACACACGTTCCTTATATCACTTATTTGTACTGTATACTGTATCAGTAAATGTAACACTGGCTTGGTTTGAATAGTTATTTGCACAAGTTTTTAGAAATGTAGCCCATACCCGGAGTCCTTACGCTGACAGGCCTACTGTAGGCCACTGTAGGCCACTGTAGGCCTGTTGTACTTGGTTCAAAGACCCACAGATGGACAAAATGCACATAATACCCCTAGTGTGGATTGAATCTGTATGCTGGGCATTGCTGTGAAGGGTTTCCATGCAATAAAAAATAACGTGTCACCTTCATAGACCAGGCCCTACAGGCAAAACAGCAACCGTCCATTCACTTGTGTTTGCCACTGTGCTACATTGTTGCACAATATTAGTTACAAATGACACTTTTAGTGTACAATTTTTTGCTTTCTAGACCAAAATGTATGCACAGAACATAATAGTGAAGGTGTCTGGGGAAGTTTTATAAATTAAATTAAATAAATTATTAAAAATATTTCAAAAATATGCAAAAATATGCAATAATTCATTATAAATTCAAAATGGACGGCACCATATGACGTCATAATATGCAAATTAGATGGGAAAATTTACTCCTAAAATAAACTTTGGGTCATCCTCAATATACGTCAAGCCACAGCCTTTTGAATATAACATGTCAAAATCATCAGTTTTGGGCAAAAACCTCTGGTACCCAGAGGGTTAATTCTGATCAGAGGAATGTCTTTCTCCAAAGGTTATTGGTCGATCCATGGACTGGTCACTCTTCATGGACATACAGCTGAGGACAGGGGAGTCTGGACTCTTCAGATTGAGCTGGCTGGAAGAATATAGAACAGGCCAAGGGTGTGGGACCATCTCATTCAATGATTTTTATTTTATTTTCATGGTATGTTGAAGGAGTCTGACCTCTTCAAATCAAGTGGACTGGAAGAAGATAGTCATATATGAACACACACACACATGGACACCCTCACAAACACACACACGCACACACACACACACACACACACACACACACACACACGCACACACACACACACACACACACACACACACACACACACAAATATCTCTCTATTACTCTCTCTCTGAATGGTGTGATGTAGGACTTACTTCTGATCAGAGGAGTGTCTTTCTCCAAAGGTTATCGGTCGATCCATGGACCAGTCACTCTTCATGGACACACAGCTGGGGACAGGGGAATCTGGCCTCTTCACACAGCTGGGGACAGGGGAGTCTGGGCTCTTAAGATTGAGCTGGCTGGAGGAATATAGAACATGCCAAGGGTTTGGACCATCTCATTCAATGCTTTCGTTTTATTTTCATGATATGTTGAAGGTTTTTTTATACCTTTATTTGATAAGACAGTAAGATGGTGACACGAAGCGTGTGGCAGAGAGGGAAGGGCAAGGATCAGGAGATGACTGTGGGCTGGAATTGAACCCAGGTCCCCAGTGTAACAGTCCATGCCCTAACCATTTGAGCCACAGACGGGGCGTGAATGTGATTTGTTACAGTGCAACACATCCCTTTAACACCACACAGTCCTGTCCAGACCTCGGCTTTACAGAGCGTAAAGAGAGCCCAGAACTAAATTCAAAACTGGAAGGAAATAAATTCAGACAATACAGATGTTACTTGAAATATTCAACCAAATGTGTGGCATAACGCTAATGGCTAAAAGCTTAAGGCGGTTCAACAACATATTAATGCTTGTGACCTTTTTGTTAGCCGTATGTATGCATGTAGATATGCACAAATGTGTAACTCATGTTTAATTGCATGATTTGGCTAATGCACCGTAACTGACAAAATAGGCGCCCATAGGGATCCGGGTTCGAATCCAGTCTGGTATGTTTCCTTATCCTACCCCACCTCTCTCTCACACACTTCCTGTCTACTCTTCACTGACCTTCCAATAGAGGCGAAATCCCAACACACACACACAGACACAAACCTGTTTGCAGCATCCCCCTCCCCCAGTGCTGCGTGTGTGTGTTGTTCCTCAGAGAGACTCATGTTGTAGGCAGCAGCCCCCTCCTCAGGACCAAACCTGGACAACAAGCAGAGAACAACCGGTTAACAGCAGCCTGTTCTGCACTGAGTTGGTCTCCAATACTAGCCTGGCTCTCGCGAGACCCCTAGTGCTTCGTTCATCTTCGTTACACTTCATGAGCTCGCACAGGGGTCTGGTTCAGCCTTGTCGAGCCCGAAGTCCTCGAGTAGAAAATAAACGTGCCCCGACCATTGGATAATGTCAATGAGCCCGCCTCTATGCCTAGATCCAATCATCGTGGAGTGAGGTGTTGACGGGTATGACGTAGCATCTTGCGCGACAACACTGTAGTGCTGCTAGCACACCCCACAGTCAGTGGCTAACACAACAACTGCGGCCTGCATACTGTATGAACTCAGCGATTTCAAGTGTTATCAAAACTACCAAGCATTCATTCTTTGAAAGAGGAACAGAAAACAAGGAATTCGTTCTCGCTCTTCTTCCAATGATCCACTGAAGGAGAATGAGCAGGTCTACAGCGCAGCGATGTTCAGTCCTCAACTGTTTACAAGACCAACTTTAAGTGGGGATTTTAGTCGAGAGGTCTATGCCACATATAAATGGTGAGTGAAAACCTCTTGGTTGTTTCTAACGTGTTTTTGATGTGTGTGAAACTGACTGACATGGTAGGCTACAACTGTGAATGCCCCCATAGTGCCGGTAATTCAATATTATAATTCAAAAGATGTATGTTCTATGAACTATGGCTCAAATGATTCTGCGCAGCGCGGCGCGCAGGACCGAAATATGAGACATGAGGAGGGGCGTTAAGCTTTCGGCTGATGAAGCGGGAACTTATCTTCAAGATAGAATTCAAGCTAATCAGAGAATACTGTCCTTTGTCTTAAGGCTTTACAGTATGTGTGGGGGGAGGGAAAAGGGAGCGTTTGGCGCTCTTTTCCGACAATAGCTTACGTCCTCGACTCAGTGACTCTATGGGTTAAAACACGGGTACGTGTATCTCTGTGAGTGGATAATTTACATGTGGGTGCAAGTATGCCAATCCTGCAACTACAGTAAACTAAGAATAGCGTGTGGCTATTTGTGGTGATGAGAGGGGAGAAAGAGAGAAAGAAAAGAAAGAACAGATAGAACAAAATAACCCAAAATAAAATATATCACACTCTACAAGTGTGGATATTTAAACACAACTCCTCAAAGCTATGTAACAGTTCTAACTGCGTATGCCCAATTTCAGTGCTTACTGTTATCCTTAGTAAGAAGAGAGAGAGAAATCCTTTGATCTCTCGGGCGAGGTGGGTGTGCGCGTCTTGGTGCGCACGAGTTCCTTTTGTTCTCCAAGCGATACCACGCGGTTCCGGCGCGAGGCTGCAATATGTCCAAAAACGTCTTGCTTCGTTGAACGGGGAAAGGAAAAGGGTATTTCGTTGTGTAATCCGATTGTCTTTGCGGTGCCGTCCTGCGAAGGTCCAGTGAGAAGGGCGGGTGCACGTAGGTCCGTTCCACGCGTAATAACTATACCGGCTGTCCACTCTCTTGGGGAACAGACAATCAGGCTCAGCCGAGTCTCCGTGGACTCTAGGCGATATCCTTGAATTCGGTACTAGTAAAAAGATTAACAATTGTCCGTACAAAAGTTATCCTATAGCGCGTGAGTTCCTCGTGGGTCCTGACTCACTGCTCTCCTAGTAGGGTCCGCAAAAGTCAAATGCAATACAAACGAAAACCGGTTGAAGGAAGAAATATATCGACTGTAGTGTTAACCTGGCCAAGATAACTTACAGTTTCAATAATTTCTAAAATAGACGTCCCTCTAAGGAGACGTGTCCCGGCACTTCTCACATCTCGATGGAGGAAGTCGGGCGTCCGGCCTAGGGCGTCGGGCTTAGGGGAATAGAGGGATAGAGGGGTGATTCATACCTTGACCTGGGGTTTTATAGGTACAGGGGCGGGGCTGAGCCACGTATGTGATTCGAACCAGGTACAGTAGAAAACAAAATGGTGTCTGTATTTTACAAAATGGCGGCATTCGTAAAATGAGGGGAAATTAATTAAACTTTAGGGGTAATAATGCCTACATGGGCGATAACCTATGCCCCCCCCCCCCACACACACACACGTTCCTTATATCACTTATTTGTACTGTATACTGTATCAGTAAATGTAACACTGGCTTGGTTTGAATAGTTATTTGCACAAGTTTTTAGAAATGTAGTCCATACCCGGAGTCCTTACGCTGACAGGCCTACTGTAGGCCACTGTAGGCCTGCTGTNCTTGGTTCAAAGACCCACAGATGGACAAAATGCACATAATACCCCTACTGTGGATTGAATCTGTCTGCTGGGCATTGCTGTGAAGGGTTTCCATGCACTAAAAAATAACTTGTCACCTTCATAGACCAGCCCCTACAGGCAAAACGGCAACCGTCCATTCACTTGTGTTTGTCACTGTGCTACATTGTTGCACAATATTAATTACAAATTACACTTTTAGTGTACAATGTTTTGCTTTCTAGACCAACATGTATGCACAGAACATAATAGTGAAGGTGTCTGGGGAAGTTTTAAGAATTGAAATAAATAAATGATTAGAAATATTTAAACAATATGCAAAAATATGCAATAACTCATTATAAATTCAAAATGGACGGCACCATATGACGTCATAATATGCAAATTAGATGGGATAATTTACTCCTAAAATAAACTTTGGGTCATCCTCAATATATGTCAAGCCACGGCCTTTTGAATATAACATGTCAAAATCATCAATTTTGGGCAAAAACCTCTGGTGCCCAGAGGGTTAATTCTGATCAGAGGAGTGTCTTTCTGGTCACTCTTCATGGGTATACAGCTGGGGACAGGGGAGGCTGGCCTCTTAAGATTGAGCTGGCTGGAAGAATATTGAACAGGCCAAGGGTGTGGGACCATCTCATTCAATGATTTTTATTTTATTTTCATGGTATGTTGAAGGAGTCTGACCTCTTCAAATCAAGTGGACTGGAAGAAGATAGTCATATATGAACACACACACACATGGACACCCTCACAAACACACACACGCACACACACACACACACACACACACACACACACACACACACACACACACACACACACACACACACACACACACACACACACACACACACACACACACACACACACACACAAACACAAAGATATCTCTCTCTCTCTCTCTCTGAGTGGTGTGATGTGGGTCTTACTTCTGATCAGAGGAGTGTCTTTCTCCAAAGGTTATTGGTCGATCCATGGACCAGTCACTCTTCATGGACACACAGCTGGGGACAGGCAAGTCTGGCCTCTTCACACAGCTGGGGACAGGGGAGTCTGGCCTCTTCACGTCAAGTGGACTGGAAGAATATAGAACATGCCAAGGGTTTGGACCATCTCATTCAATGCTTTCGTTTTATTTTCATGATATGTTGAAGGGTTTTTTATGCCTTTATTTGTTAAGACAGAGAGGGAAGGGCAAGGATCAGGAAATGACTGTGGGCTGGAATCGAACCCAGGTCCCCAGTGTAACAGTCCATGCCCTAACCATTTGAGCCACAGACGGGGCGTGAACGTGATTTGTTACATCCCTTTTACACCACACAGTCCTGTCCAGACCTCGGCTTTACACAGCGTAAAGAGAGCCCAGAACTAAATTCACTGGAAGGAAATAAATTCAGGCAATACAGATGTTACTTGAAATATTCAACCCCAAATGTGTGGCATAACGCTAATGAAGCTCAAAGCTAAACGCGGTTCAACAACATATTAATGTTTGTGACCTTTTTGTTAGCCATATGTATGCATGTAGATATGCACAAATGTGTAACTCATGTTTACTTGAATGTTTCGGCTAATGCACCGTATCTGAGAAATTTGGCACCCATAGGGATCCGAGTTCGAATCCAGTCTGGTATGTTTCTTTATCCTACCCCACCTCTCTCTCACACTCCTGTCAACTCTTCACTGACCTACCAACAGAGACGAAATCCCAACACACACACACACAGACACAAACCTGTTTGCAGCATCCTCCTCTCCCTGTGCTGGGTGTGTGTGTTGTTCTCCAGAGAGACTCATGTTGTAGGCAGCAGCCCCCTCCTCAGGACCAGACCTAGACAACAAGCAGAGGACAACCTGTTAACAGCAGCTGTTCTGCACTGAGTTGGTCCCCAACACTAGCCTGGCTCTCGCGAGACCCCTAGTGCTTCGTGCATCTTCGTTACACTTCATGAGCTCGCACAGGGGTCTGGTTCAGCCTTGTCGAGCCCGAAGTCCTCGAGTAGAAAATAAACGTGCCCCGACCATTGGATAATGTCAATGAGCCCGCCTCTATGCCTAGATCCAATCATCGTGGAGTGAGGTGTTGACGGGTATGACGTAGCATCTTGCGCGACAACACTGTAGTGCTGCTAGCACACCCCACAGTCAGTGGCTAACACAACAACTGCGGCCTGCATACTGTATGAACTCAGCGATTTCAAGTGTTATCAAAACTACCAAGCATTCATTCTTTGAAAGAGGAACAGAAAACAAGGAATTCGTTCTCGCTCTTCTTCCAATGATCCACTGAAGGAGAATGAGCAGGTCTACAGCGCAGCGATGTTCAGTCCTCAACTGTTTACAAGACCAACTTTAAGTGGGGATTTTAGTCGAGAGGTCTATGCCACATATAAATGGTGAGTGAAAACCTCTTGGTTGTTTCTAACGTGTTTTTGATGTGTGTGAAACTGACTGACATGGTAGGCTACAACTGTGAATGCCCCCATAGTGCCGGTAATTCAATATTGTACAAGCCTCATTTCCAGACCTCGCATGCTATGGTGACTGAGTGCTGTTGATCATAATATTATGCCAAGCACATTCAGACCAATTTGTTTATGCTAAGTTCGTGTTAAATTAAATGTACTATCCCCCGTGGTCGCTGTCAATGCAGCATGTCCCAAAACGTCGGCATGTGAGAGATGGAATGTTTATTTCACAACGACAATCTGACTTCAAACTCACCACGATGGCTTCCCCACAGATCTACACATATTGATATACAGTAGGTCTGTGGGCTTCCCCTTTTCACTTCTTGCCCTAGTTGTTAACCTGTTTCGATGGTAAAGACTAAACTAATCACAGATTTTGCATGGTTAAGAGACCCACTTCGCGTGGAAACAGAATTAACACAAGAGGGTACTGGAATAAAAACAGGCTGTGAGGCTAAAAGTGCCCGCACCAACTTTGATGTCGTATAACTCCTGAATGACTAAAGCTATGACTACGAAACTTTGTGACTTTTCCTAAAATGAAGTTGGCTACAGTGTGGTACCAAAAGATTAGGTTTATAATTTTTGTTGTTGCCATGGCAACGGTTTTCTGATAGGTACGCCGGACCAAAAATCACTGATGTAAGTCTCATCATCATCACTTTTCATATTTTTTTACATTTTCATCAGCATCAGACACCCTTGTGAACATTTGAAGTGGTCTGAAGCAAATAATAACCAAAATTGATGTGCATTTCCCAAGTTAGATGGAAAATACATGAAGGTGACATTTTGGGCAATAAAAACAGGAAATGACGTCATAATGATGTCATAATATCCAATAATGACACCAAACTGATGTCATTCATAGATCTTTGGCTGAAGATCATCCCCTCCAAGTTTGGTGGTCATACGGCATTCGGTTCCTAAGTTATGAGGGGGGGGTCAAAAGAGCCCCCCCCCCCCCCCCCCCCCCCCCCGCCCCCCCCCCCCCCGGTCCCAGGAATGCCAAAAAAGCCCGGTCTGGATAGGGTTAAAACTAAGTAATAGTAGCCTACTGCTGTTCAGGTCTGAGCCTTAAATAGGTATGAATTAAAATGCAGATACTAGGCCTATAGAGTCTTTAGAATTACAGTTGCCTTGTTTGCAGATTCTATTTTAACATTATGTGTGTCGTTTTCAGGTAGGCACGTCATGGCATTGGCAGCGTCTGCTGGGATTGTCATCACAGACCGGGTCATCCAGCTGCTACACATGTACAGTGGAAATTGAATTAGGCTCTTCCCTCACTTGTACTGTTGTAAACCATCAAATGAACACTCTAGGTAGACAAGACAGTGAGTTCAGTAATGGCTGGCACACAGGGCATGTGCACCACAAGTTTGGAGCCAGCCAGGTCATACATGTTGCACCTACCACAATTCCATTTCTTTGGTCTTCTGTGTTGAGCCGGTTTCAAAATTCGCCTGTACAACCACATGCGTATAGAATCTACACTACACTACCCTTCCAAGATCTAGACGTTACTGAAAAGTTGGAAATGTTATCAGGGTCTGCTGACAGCTGTACAGAATATGTGTACTTAAATACCAGACGTGCCACTTTGATTATACAAAGCCTAATGAGGCAGCAGTCAACCACAGTCCTTACATTTGACATCAGTTACAAATAACCTATGGTTTTAAGGTACTTCATGCTACTGGTTGTGAGTGAGGCTTTTTGTGACTGACTCTCCCTAATGACAGATTCATAGACATAATGGAACATGTAACACAGCATTAGTTCAGAATCTAACCATCATCCATTGGGAACAAAGAAGTGGAATCTTGTCACAATATCGAATCGAATATTGAACAACAAATGGTGTAAATAATGGTGTACACAAGTAATTGGAACAAATGTAAATACAATTTTATTGTGAAAAGAAAACACTGTCTATTTTTTTTCTCAATGTACAGTAATGAAAGTGTAAATAATGACAAATAAGATATCAATTTATATATACACATTCTTTTTTCTTTTAAATATTGGTTACTGGCAATGCAGGAAACATAGCTTACTAAATGTAGCGTTCTTGGTGATAGGTGATGTATTGTACAAAATGAAAACCCAAATGGTGACACACTCCTGAAATGTTGTAAGTTCTTTAAGGAAAATGCCTTGACATCTTGTTCTGATATTTTGAAAGGCATGGAATCTGTGAGGGGATGTGCTGGGTCCTCTATGCTGTCGTTTCTTCATACACCTCCTGTCAGACACAGGGAAAGGAAGTATAAGAAGCAGGGCTTTGAACCGTTATTTTTTTCCAAACGTTCCGTTCCGAACAGAAACGGAATTATAACGTTTCCGGTTATGGGTTCCACCAATAAATTGACGTTCCCGAACCGGTTAGAACAAAAAAATATTGTTCCCGGAACGGTTAATTTCGTTCCTGTCAGCTGATTACTCCCCATAGGCCTAATTGACGTTAATTAACCAAGAAAGACGGAAGTGCAAATGACTCGGCCTACATTCCAAACTGTTTATTCAAGAGGATGAAAAGAATATCCTCCAGAATTTTGTCATTGGGACGACCTAAGCGGAGAAGCAGAGAATAAACCTCAATGATGAAAATGTGTGCTCCACGCTGACTTGGGTCACGGGGAGCGCTATGATAGACATTGTGAGTTTGTGCATATTTGAAGCGGCCATGGATGCCCAATAACGTATTGTATGACAGTGGTTTCTCTTATTTAAGATGTGGAGTGGAGACTTTGTAATCCACAGCTCTAACTCCATTCAGTGTCTGATGTCACACAGGATGTGAACCTCAGCTGTCATGGTAACAGGAAAATAAGTACTTTTTTTGTTTTGTTTGAGGAACGGTATTAACCGGTATTAACCGGTTACCATTATTTTTAAATAAGTGTTCCCGTTCCAGAACATAAAAAATAATAACGTTTCCGGTTTCGTTTCTGTTCCCTGTAAAATACAAAAAGTTCCCGGTTTTCGTTTTCGTTCCTTGAACCGGTTCAAAGCCCTGATAAGAAGTATATTAGACATTTCAGAAGGTTATGTGTGACAATTGTGGCTACATACAAGGTTTTGAACAAAAATAACACGGGAATTGATTGCAACACCTTTTAAAATATTTCTAGGTGACTTAAAGTTCATTAACAACAGGGTAGGCTACTTACTCTGTGTACCCACATGTTGCATTACTGCCCTTGTACATCACTTTGATCAAAAGCGTCTGTCAACTGTAATGTTATGAGGAGGAGTACAGTCTCTTAACACATTGACTACCAAACCACTGGAAAACCCGTTTTTACTTCCCATGCGTTGGCTCCCAAAACTGGAAAACCCGTTTTTGAGTTTTTATTGCATATTTCATAACTAGACACTTAAATGCTTATTGTGTGTGATTTTGGGAGCTCTGTGATAAGTAGAACAGACATAGATGACAGTCAAAAGTTTGTGTCATCATCTGGACATTTTAATCACAACTCCAGGATCGGCACCAACACAACAATATTTTTCATAACTGTAGCCTACTGTATGGAACTGTTGGTCTGCGTCGGTTACGTCACTGTTGCGCCCTCTGTGTAGCCTACAAAAGTGTCTGCGATGCTGTCATC
The DNA here is from genome assembly GCF_034702125.1 of Engraulis encrasicolus. Classification (NCBI taxonomy): domain Eukaryota; kingdom Metazoa; phylum Chordata; class Actinopteri; order Clupeiformes; family Engraulidae; genus Engraulis; species Engraulis encrasicolus. The sequence continues at coordinate 771,726 of NW_026945555.1, read as the reverse complement.
TTTATAAACACAAGGATCGTGCTTGTATGTTGTTTCCTTAGTGCTACAATAGGCTACAGTCAGCGTCCACTCTATGGCGCTTTATAATATGCTTCACAAAATAATTAGTACAGAAGACAACACTTTCACTTCGACTGAACACACAGGGGAATAATGCAAACCTTGGCCAGATCCTACTGCCCTACACATTGTGAACTGTGATTGGATTATTACCCTTACCTCGGATTTGATCGGCAACCAGATAAGTTGGATTCTTCATTTTGTTCTTTTATTACCCCCATGATGAAATTGACGCCGTAGTGAACAGGAGAAGCTGCTGCTACTGTCGGTGAAGCTAGCATTGCTATGTAAACAGTAGCACGCATGCGGTGGTAGGTGGACACTCCCAACTGAGATCGCTCCCGGGCGTGCAGTCCCAGGTGTTTCTATCACTCCCGGACGTGTAGTCCCACCCGATTATATTTCACGTATTATCATACAAGCAATGTAGGGTTAGGTTTAGGTTTAGGGTTAGAAACAAAAAACTAACATCAAAAAGATAACTAGCTCCGTTATATGGCGGTGGGACCGATAGTCTGGCTAGTGGGAGCGAGCCGACAGGGGAGCGTCCTGCGTTGGGAGCGTCAATCAGGGAATCGCACGCATGCATCGTTTCCCCACAGGATCGGAGACATTAATGCATGCGATTAACGGATTTTGTTGTTGACGTTGGACTAGATGCCTTTAGTGACGTGTTTTTGAATATGTTTTGCCTACTGCGTGTGGTGGTGTGACTACGACCCGTTTCGTGTGGTGTGTGCAAAGATTAGTTGTGCAGGAACAGACTGTAGCCTACACAAGGAACTGAAACGTACTTCCGGCGAAAATGCGCTTGGTTGGTTGATACATTTGGAGGGGGAGGTGGCAGAGCAGGAGAGATGTGTCTAGTATATTGGTCTCCGTGAAAAAGCGCAAGATTCATTTCATAACAAGAAGAAGCGCCAGATTCTGAAACGGCGCATGATTGACAAAAGCCTCGATATCTCCCTTCCATGGTGATTTGGGCAGATACCGGCCTTGGTTTAACTCACGATAGCTCGGCAATAAAAGCACGTAGAGACATGCGGTTTTCACGCACTAAGAGGGGAAAGGCTCACCTTTCAAATGAGCCATAGCATGTTTCGGTGGCCCTATCACATAATATGCTATGACTGTACAAAAAACACCTAAAAATGGTTTAGAACGCTGGGAGTCTACGACATGATTCTGAAAACACCGCTGGTAGTCAATGTGTTAATGTAGACATTAATGTAGGTTTAGGTGGATAGGGGTGCAGGACAGCACATATACTTTTCAGTTACTCTTACTAAGAATTCAAACATTGGACACCTTCCAAGGCCACAGGTACAGGTGAGGTCAACAAGGGTCCTATTTACCTTGATAATAAGGTTCTCAGTCATTTCACATTCCCACCCTGATGAAAAAAACTAATTGTTTACACAAATGGGTTTTACACCCCTTAACAATACGGCTTTGCTTGCTTCAGTAATGTACTCTTTGCCTCTGCCCTACCAATGGATGTAATAAATCAGACATACCTTATATAACCGTGGGTCTTGGGTCACCTAATAATGGAGAGAGAGAAAAAAAATAAATCACCATTGATCAATTCACAATGGCACAGTGTGTGTGTGTGTGTGTCCCAGCTTATGACGGTGAGCACGATTAACTTCGTCGTCCGATCAACTAGGGATGGTCACCTACAACTTCTCGAAGTGCTTAAGTTAGCACACTCAAGAATCGACTATTTGAATTGACCACAGCTGAAGTGTTTGAGAATACAATCGCGCACAATAACAACGGAAAAAGTGCACGGCATGCTCGTCTCGTCGAACCGTAATGCAGTTTCCAAAGTGTATAATAGAAACGCCTCATCCTGTCTCGTCTGACGTGAACAGCTCTTCATCATGCCATCCAAGTTAATCGGACCCGGAGTTAATCGTGCACACCGGGAGTAGTTTATGCTGGCTGGCAATTTTGTCGGAATAACATTTTATCGGTAATCATTTTCAGCGAAATACACATACTTGATTAAGTTTTATTCATCAACACATGTCACATTGGTTGTGCAGGCAAGCAGACGTCCATTTTGTCTGCAATTTTTATCACCCCGTCAGAAACTGACAAACCCATGCCCATGATGTGTTCACTAAAAGAGAATATAGCCATTTCAAGACATCTAACTTACCATATCTTTGTTGTGATTTATCTGATGCAAACGATGGCACCAAATGAGTAGACGCAGAGGTAGTCTAACAAGTAGGCGGTCCTCCTCCATTGGTGCTAGGGGCTGGTAGCATGTCGCTGTTTGGACAGTGCAGACAGAGTATTCGTGCACTATGTCGGATTGCCAACCAAAATCCACCGATGCCTTGTGTATTTTGTAACCGTCAGTGGTCAGATGTCGGATACAGGTGGCATACCACAGGCGGCTTGCCGTTCAAACGCCACCAATGATCCACTATACACATGCTAGCTGGACTGGAACTACTGTCAACATGCTAACTGCTCTGTTGTGGCTTCTATCGTGCGTCGCAGACAACTACGTCACGGCCCTTTTCGATGTGATTGGTTGAAGTAGTACGTCACTGTTACCTAATTTCTCCAATCACGTTCGAGCTTTTTTTTAATACACCCACGGGCTAGAACAGCAAGGTTACCACCATAATTCCAGATGGATGACAATCCATCTGCGCGAGAGTCAGGTTACTCCAATACAGCCATACAAGACAATTTCATTTTCTAAAATGTGTTTGTGTGTGTGTGTGTGTGTGCGTGTGCGTGTGCGCGCGTGTGTGTGTGTGTTGTTAAGAATTGCTATTGTTCTGAAAAATTAACCTTTTTTACTCTGCCCTTCTCCATGTATTTTGTATTTCCCCTTAACAGTGCCTGGGTGGAGAGGAGGAGGCCGGAGAGCCAGGTGGCTGATTACAACCTGAATAAGCAGGCTGACCTTGCTGGGCGCACTCTCTCTCTCAGCACGCCACGCTGGTCGTACCTCCGGAGCTCTCGCTGTTGTCATGCAAAACTTGTGAAAAATAAATATATCATGTGAATCCGACGCTGCGGTGTGGTTTAGTGAGAGGTCAGGTGGGATTTGAACCTAAATACAGGATCAAACCTATTCTTTAGTAATCCTGCACTACACAGTGTGTGTTTTTCCATAAGGGTTTGCAGTCTTCAGACCATTGGAGACCATGAGTTCTCTTTGTACCGGCTGGGCCAGGCTAGGGCTGGGCGGTTTTGGAAAAAATGTGCATCACGTTTTTTTTTAATGAAAATTGATATCATGGTTTTCTGCACGTTTTTTTGATAAGCGGCGATTTCCCCCCAAATCTTAATCTTTCGGACGAAAAAAAATGAAATTAAATTTAAAAATGAGATAAAATCATAAATTTAAATGAATCTCCATTTCTATTTTATCACTTTTTCATTTCAACAATATGTTTATAATTTATAGTGTATATTTCCCTACCTAACACTTTAAGTTCCTTTTCAAGGAAAAAGGGTTAAGAAATTATTATAAGCAGCTGTTTTTGGCTCTTTTTTCCCAAGACAGCCCAAAACTGCTTATTTCTCATTCTACACCTGGCAACACTAATTGCTTAGTTCTCGTTATACACCTGGCAACACTGATTTCTAGGTCCGGCATGTTGCGCTTGCGCAGCGCTTGACTAGCGAGTAGAGCATGACACGGGAGTGGATTTTCACTCCTGTCCTGTCCCGCTCCCAGAAAAAAAATCCTGTCCTGCCCAATCCTGGTCCAGAGTAAAAAAAAATAAATCCTGTCCTGTCCTGTCCTGTCCTGTGTGGAACGACTCCCAATCCTGCCCGCTCCTGCTCAAAAGTACTCCCACTCCTGTCCCACTCCTGTATTTTTTTGTGTATGTTGTTACCTGTATGCATATTTGCCTCCTGGTAAGCAGTTGTAGCCATAATAATAGCCAATACAATTATACACAAGCTAATGGGGGTCTGGAGAAACCCTGGGTAGCCTAATAGAAAAAAATGTTTTTTTTCCCCATGTTTATTATAGGCCCTATTATTATTATTATTATTATTATTATTATACTACAGGAGGGGGAGGCACCTACATCTCCATGCACTAATCAATAGCCTACAGTAGGCCTATATGCCATTTCTCTGTGCAACAAAAAAACGGGGAGGAAATCAGATGCTACAATTAATAGTAGGCAATTGTAATGAAACCAGTTGGATTAGTTAAGACTAGTCATGCTACTAGTTCAGTAAGCATGAGTTTACCTAGGTCAACTTCATGATGCTGGTTACTGGTTAGGCTACTGAACTAGTAGCCTGACTAAATCTAAACATACTACTAAGCTAATCCAACGGTTTCATGACAGCGTTTGACTTAAAACACACGGGGTGAAACGGCGTGCAGTTAGAGCAGGGAGGCGGAGCAGAGAACTTCTCTAACTTTGTTGGCTGCGCTTTTTGACACTCACAGCAGACGCGCACTGAACACTACTTCTGAATCCTCCTCATACTAGAACTACATCTTGACTACTTTGATTACGATTGCATTCTGTGCTAAATTAGCCTCAGTTAAATTTCCTGTTATTGCGGAGTTGATTGGGAAATGCCATAACGGCAACGTCTTACGACCCTGCAACAGGGCCGGTTCTGGCTTATTTGGTCCCCTAGGCGAGTTTGATTTCTGTCGCCCCCCCCCCCCCCCCCCCCCCCCCCCCCTACCTTTGAAAGAACAAAAAAATCTACCTCACAGAACACAAGACTAATATCCTTAGTAAGCTTAACTAAATAGCATCAGGAACAATAACCGTTTTTCATCAAATGGATTTGTGGTTCTTTTTGACAGGCGACCAACACATCAGATTGAGTCGCATGAAAGTAGCTTCACTGTGTGGTGTGTTGGATGTGATGGTGGTGGGGCCCCCAACCCCAGATGAGAGGGAGGTTATCAATGTGTTTGAATTGTAACGTGAAATTGAAATGCCAGGAGAGTGATACAGTACATTTGCATGTAAAATGCATGTGTAGACAATAAGCCTACCAAGGAGGTCTGCATTGATCTACACTATCTACAGCATCACAAAGCATGGCAGCATAGCAATTTTAATAAGCTACACATTTGTGCTGTCTTCCAAACCAATTTCATTTCTGGACTGGAAATAGTGGTGCATTTGTGAGTAGGAGAATGAGAAGGGGGCAATCTATGTGTTTGGAGGGACAGGGTGAGAGAAAGGGAGAAGAGCTGTCACGCTATTGAATTTCATAATATACAAAATATAGTAAATAGCCTCACTTGTCTGCTGTGCATGGTTCTGTTACATGATTAATGTAGGCTATGTCATTCTGGTCTGGAAATTAATGTTTTTTTAAGCTTACAACAAGCAGGTAATTCATGTGGATGGAAGGAGATTGTTTTAAACATTGCACCAGTCTTACTTTACATTGCTTGTCAACCTAAGCAAGTATTATGATATCAGGTGGGTGTTAGTGAGTAGTGAGTAGGCTACTAACAGCTACTTTACTGGATTTCATTGCTTGGCATACTTGGCTAATGTTAGCATGCTAACTAGCGATTTCTCTGATCAAAAACAAAGCTATTTTTCTCTCTAATTCCAAATAGTAACCTCATAACTATTAGGCTTTCCATAATCACAAACGGTTGCTGATTAAATCACATAGTTCCAAAACACCCTCTGAAACTCCTGCATCATGCAATGAGTGGTTTAATGAGAACATAATAATCTCCATCCAGCAGAGCAGCACTACTGTTTGCGCTTGCCCCCTCTGTCTCTCGAGTGAGTCTCCAAATTCAAAATAGACCGCAGGCTGTCACTCGTCCCGCCCCCTTTCTCAGAACTGTCTGTTTATTGGTTCACAGACTTCCCAGAGACAGTTGGAAGAGATATTACTATTGGCTGAGGGGCGCTTTGCCGTGAGGAGCGCTTTCGCCACTCTTTGTTGATTGCGACTTCATAAAAAAACTTCATATCGCAAAATTACGCATAGGAGAGTGCCATTTCGGCGCCCCTTCTTCACATGGCGCTCTAGGCGACCGCCTAGCCGGCCTATGCTAAAAACCGGCCCTGCCCTGCAAACCCAGTACTACAAGTGGCTATTTCACTATCAGATTCAAGAGGTTTCATGTCAACAATGCGAAATCCTGCCTGCCTTATTTGAACGTTTTAACCAGGCGTCCTTTTTTGAAAAGCTGTAGAAGTTTTAGCACAGCACACAAAAATCAACTCCGACAAAAAAGGATGAGATTAAATCAATCGTGCGCGCTTTGACTGATGCCATGCAAGTCTGTTGTTCTTTCTCTGGTCTGTTTGCCACGGGGACAGAAGTTCCTCAATTATTGCCAACATGGAATTCAACATTCAATTCATTCATTCAATTCATTCATTCAATTCATTCAACATTGAACATTCATTGAGGACCGTTTTTATAGTGCATTCCCATTGACGCATTGACATTGTCGGACAGGCAGTGTAGGCTATGCGAGGACCTCCCGCAGGAGTCAGGGAAAATGCGCAGCTCTCGCAATCATGCACTCAAGGAGCGAAAATGCGAATGAAAGGTTTGAAATAGCCGACATTCAGAACAATAATTATCATATTTAACCCTTCCCGCTCCTGCCCACTCCCGTGGAATATTATTCCTGTCCTGTCCCAATCACGAGATGGATAAATGTTTGACTCCTGTTTCACGTGTATCCCGCAGGAATCACGTGTCCCACGGGAATTCCCGAAAAATGTCATCCTCTACTAGCGAGTAAACACAGTTGGACAGAAATGAAACAGACTGAAGAGACAAACGGATTTACTTGACATTGTATGAATATTTTCTTTGAATTAAAGGCCAAATCTAACGTAGAAGGTATTTTGTCAGGTAGTTTGTGTCATATGGCGATGTATTTTGCTCCTATTTTGCTCCCAAATCATTTCAAACAGCAATGTAGCAATGTATCTTGTCTGCCCATTGCATTTTGTAAGCTAGGCTAAATTAGCCTCTATGGCAAAACTCATAAGCAGCCTTAACAGCAGTCCTGCACACACAGTTGGGATGGTAATTAAATACAGTTAAGAATCTGAGAACTGTTGTAGCCTATTAGAATAGCATTTTATTTAACGTTGTGAGATCAAATGTAGGCTAAGTTAATTAAATTGTTCGTCATGATTCATCCATGCCATTCACTCTCATCAGCCTCTTTAGGGCGATTAACCAATTATTTTTATTAGTTCAATCAACATCTTACATTGCATTGACATTCCCTAGTTGAAAAGCAACAGTGAACTTATAGCAGAGTTGAAATGAAGTGTGCCACGAAGTATGAAGTTCATGCACATAGCCTAGTATGAACACCAACAAAAAAACGTCTGTCATCAAAAAGAGAACCTTGTGTAAAACTGGGCTTACACTGTGCGACTTTTGCCCCGATTTTGCCCCGATTTGGCACTCGCACGACTTTTTGAGAGTCGGGCCGATTTCTTGCTCAATCGCAGGTCAATCGTGAGTCTCGCATCGTGCAGTGTACATGGGGTAAGGACAAGCGATTTCGCATCACGGTCGTGCAATCGCAGGGTCGTAAGAAAATCAAAACGGTTTGAAATTCTGGTCGTGGCTCGTGCGTAAATCGCACAGTTAAAGCAGTGCTACGACCCGATTTGACACTTCACATGTGCAAATGAATAGGGTCGTGCGATTCGCTGTTGAGCGCGACCTCATCTCCACCTCAGGTGCGCATGTTCCCTCCTCTGCAGACCGGGGAAACATGCCTGTCGCGTCGTACGGTGGAAGCATTTCGCTCGCATCTGTCGGCTCGTATAGTGTGAGGACGTGAGTCGTGAGTTGTGAACTTTTAAACAGTGAAATTCCATCGTGCAGTGTGAGCAGAAGCTGAAGACCCACGCGTGAAAATATCGCACAGTGTATGCCCGGCTTAAGTGAAACCGAGATCACGTTTTTTTCTAGGCCAGGCTGTCCAAATGGATTTCCCAAACTGGGGTGCACGGCCTGCCACAGGGTGTACAAAAGCTGGATAGAGCAATGGCGGATAGGTGATTTTTTATCCTATATGTGGGTTCAAATCTCACGTGACCTCTCACTAAACCTCCCTCCATGTCTGAAGTGCCCTTGAGCAAGGCAAGACAATGACAGTACCTACCTTTATAATATTTAGCATTTTCCAAAGCAAGTAGGCTACAGAATAAACCTATAGGCTATTCTAAGCGTTTGACTAATCAATGTAATGCCACAGCAGAGACACCCGGGCAGCACAGATGCAATATATTTCTCTTTTAATAAAAGCGGCCCTAGACAAGGAAGCCGTGGCCTAGTGGTTAGAGAGTTGGTCTTTCGTTCTAGGGGTTGCTGGATCGAATCCCCCCTGACCTCTCCCTACATCTCCAGCCATGGCTGAAGTGCCCTTGAGCAAGGCACCTAACCCCACATTGACCAATACCCTGAAAAATAAAAGTTGTAAGTCGCTTTGAATAAAAAAAGCTAAGTGCAATGCCAGATGTACTAAAACAGACTAGACGTGGAAAACTCCGGATCTCCACGCAAATATCAGGGCTGCTGTGGAAGTTTCCGTAAGCGTGGAAGTTGCTGTAACTGGTGCATTGCGTCTTTTTGGCGGCACACAGAGGCATGCAGCGCAACTACATGTGCTGTAGCCTATGGTTGGAAATATTGCAGAGATGAGGAAGAGAGAGGGAGAGGAAGAGAAACTTCGGAATGACGCGACAGTGCTGTAGGCTAGTAGGCTAAAGCCATTAGGCCTACGGCTGTTTACACGGTAAAGCGACGGTAAAACACGATGAAATGAACAAATGAACAGGACTGGCCTCGCACGGCGACGCTGTCAGTGTGAAAGGCAGAGTAGAAACTAAGCAGAAAGACCTTGTTCGTCTTGCGTCCATTCCGTACGGCTTTGGTGTATCTGCCACTGTAGGCCTACCTTTTATATTAGACTCAAATATTGCCATTCTGAGAGGCGAAGGTAAAAAAGACCTACAACATTATTTATAGTGTAATATTTCAATTAAAGTAGCCTAAACTCACAACTCGTTGAGTAGCCTAACGTGTTGTTTAGATTATCCTAACTGGCGCGGTCTCCTACGCCCTACTACCTCCTTCTTCTTCTTCTTCTTCTTTTTTGGCGGAGCAGGTTTTATCTTACTTTCACTCTTCAGACTTGCGCCTGCAGTAGACTACAGCCTTTTGTCGCGGGGTGACAGGTTTGACAGCTGTCACTCACTCACTGACTAATGGCGCATACCCCCGCGGTAGGAGCTTCCCAATATGCAACCAGGAGTCAGCTACCTAAGTGTTCCAATCAGAAAGTCTGACAGCCTACAAACATATGGGGGGGTATCGTCATCAGGAGCTGATGGACGCAAGAATCAACACTCTCTCTGATATGTAAGCCTATTCTGTGATTTAACTTTTAATTGTAAAATCCCTGAAATAAACATGGGCCGCGCTCACTATGGCTGTCGGGTGGGACTGCACAAGTTATCAAATTAAGATTACTCAGAGAACAGCGTGCGTCTTTTCCCTCAAACACAACTCTGTCATATAATAACGTCGTATCCCTAATGACCACATACGCTGTTGTTTTTATGGGGTGGAGACTTCAGAAAAAGTCGGCAACACATTTTGCAGTAGGCTATTTAGCAAAAGAGAAACTACTAACCGGTGCGTTGGTGCACAGCTGATTCGGCGTCCTCTGGCTCTTATCCTCACGTTTCCTCAGAAACGAGCGATTCAAAGGTTATAATTTTAGGTAACCTACTGAATCTTTGCCTCTTATACTTTCCCAAGTGTCCCAAACACTCGCATCTCGCATTGCAGATCAGTTAAAAAACAACAAAAAAAGTCAGCACATTCATTACAAATCGCAAACGTACAGCTGTCACGCAAACTTCAGCTGTTGGAGAGATATTGAAATGTGTGGATGATTCAGGTTTGCTAAACTGTGAATGGATTTGTTGACAGAGAAAATACTTCACTAATAGACTACTATGTATTGATTGATTGATATATGTAGGCCTACTTATGATTGCAGTGTTGTTTTTTTATAGGCCTATACAGCTCCAGGCCTTTTTATTAGAATACCATGAATGTGAATACCATTACAATTAGAATACCACTTCCCTCTTCAATATACCCGAAGATTTCCATGCCACGTTTTGGTGTTAACTCACCAGTTTGATTCTGACTCAACAGAAATTAAACCCCATTCATTTTCAATGGGGATTCATTTCTGGTTATTTAGAATTAAACTGGTGAGTTAGCGCCAAAACGTGGCATGGAAATCTACAGGGTATATTGAAGAGTGAAGTGTGGGGTACCAGGTCAACAAACAAGAACAGCTGACAGCAAAGCATCAAGGATATCTGGGCTTCCATAACTCCCATGCACTGTTTTTCCATTGACTTCAATGTTAAACGCATCATGGCCATTATGAAGACAGAGAATGTCCTAACCAAGTATTGACCATTGCATGTTATGTAGATTCTACTAGAAAGTACTAAATTTCAACTGATTTAATGTGACCCGAATTTTGATGAAGAAAAATGTGATTTTATAACAATATTCTAATAATGCGAATTCCCCAATTCATGGGTTTTTTGAGCTGGAAGGCCAACGTATATAAAAAGAAAAAAAATAATGATTGGAATAGTTAAAAAACTGGGCCATGAATCTACAATCCATGACAGTTTAACATTATTGATGGAATTATGGAAATAAATCAACTTTTTCATGGTATTCTAATAAAAAGGCCTGGAGCTGTATATGTGTGTGTGTGTGTGTGTGTGTGTGTGTGTGTGTGTGTGTGTGTGTGTGTGTGTGTGTGTGTGTGTGTGTGTGTGTGTGTGTGTGTGTGTGTGTGTGTGTAGGCTGACGCCAAGCTGCTAAGGATTCCCACCCCCCCCCCACGAAAGAAGATTGGCGACACTGCGTTTGTGTGTTATGCTCCCAAGAGATGGAACGCCCTCCCCATCGACGTTCGATCAACCAGCTCCATCGACACCTTCAAGAAGCAGCTGAAGACCCACCTCTTCACCCTTGCCTACTCCTAGCTGCCCAGGCGACACAGCGTCCCAGGCGTCACAGCATCCTAAATCTGTTAATACTACTGTCAGAACCTCACCATGGCACATGAAGTCAGTTTGTTTGTTGCACATAGCAGACAGTAACTCTGTCTCTGGGTGCGCCGGGCACATTTTGATGTGTAAGCTTTCAATATTGGCAAAGTAATTTATATTTATGCTGCAATTGTTATTTATATGAAATGTGCTTTGTTTGCCATCTGTTTCATTTCTAAAATAAATGTAGACTTGCATGGATAGAACATTATTATGTTCAAATAGTTTAGATGAGCCTACTATGGAGTTGTATCATCGGAAGGCTACTGTGGTTGACACACTCATTTATATTTAGACTGTGATTGTGTTATATGAAATATGTTTTGTTTGGCATCTGTTTCAGTTGTAAATAAATGTTGACCTTCATGAAGCAGAATGACAATACAACCAGCTTCAAATAGCTACTTACCTGTCTGCAGGCTCCTGTGTGTGTGTGTGGGCTTGCTGAGGCAGAGACGTCTACTGCAGATTACTGTGGCTGATGTTAAACCAGCCTACCACAATACTCCTAAACACAAAGCCTACCACAAAACTCCTAAACACAAAGCCTACCACAAAACTCCTTTGTTTAGTTAATACTTTCATAAAAATGTCGAATGATAAGCAGAGAAGCCAAAATTATCCCAGTTTAGATTAGAGTATACTCGTGGCTATGATCATGCATACTGCTCTGAGTAGAAAACAAAGACTAAGGCGTTGTACTTCTGCTTTTTTCTCACATGACTTAAATGCAGGAATTGAATTTCATCACGTGACAGGTGTGTTCCGTGATCCCAATAACCAAAGAGAATCACTTCCACTTTCTTGTAACGGCTTCAGCTATTACTATAACCATTGCATATTCATTCATGCTATTGTGAAGTCTATTGCTATAACAGTGTTTCCCATACATTGAGGAAACTATGGTGCACCTCCATAGTTTAAATTTGGGGCTATAGTTTCTGAAAATGTAAAAAAAATAATAATAGTAATATCTTTTTTTAACGATTTCCGTTTTTCTAAAAATGATTTGAAAAACGATTTCCTCCGCATTTTCCTCCTGCAGTAAATACATCCCATAGAGAAAACCACAAGGGATCAAAAGCCTAGTCAAGTTGTTGTAGTTAACTTGAGTTTGCGAGCAATAAAAATCTTCAGAGAAGGGACAGTTGGGATGACTGACAATCCCCAGGCTTTGTTTAATAAAAGGTACAGTTGTGCTCATATGTTTACATACCCCAGCAGAATAAACGCTTTCTCTGCGATTTCTCACAAAATATGAAGGATTACACAAAACCTTTTTTTTCACTCATGGCTAGTGACTGGCTTAAGATATTTATTAGCAATATTCTGTGTTTACTCTTTCAAAAGCATGATCACAACCCAAACTACCCAAATGACCCTGTTCAAAAGTTTACATACCCTAGTTTCTGATGCTGAATATGACCCTGTTTAACATCAGGGACCGCTCTAAATTGTTTGTGGTAGTTGTGGATAAGGCTCTTAATGTTCTCAGATGACAAAACAGCACATTCTTCCTGGCAGAATGGTTGTTTCCTATAATATCTTTGGGTGTCTTGCTGGAACCTCACATTTGAGGTTTCCCCTGAGTGGCTCAATGATGTTGAGATCAGGAGAGTGAGATGGTCGCTCAAAAACCTTCATTTTATTCTTTCTGAAGCTAATGACGGGTTGATTTGGCTTTCTGTGTCGAAATATTGTCATGTTGGCACCGTTGGAATTTCAATTCAGAAATGCAATATGAGGAGTTTGGTTGGAATCAAGCCAATGGGCAAGGGAATCATTGCATTGCAATGATCATTGCAAGGGAAATTGTTCAGGAGGCATAGGACAACCAAAAAATAACTAAAGGTGAAATATAGGACAACATGAAACAATTTTTTAAACTGTACAGGAAAGAGGCACTTGAGGAAAGATGGGCTGTTGGGGGTTGCCAGGAGAAAGCCATTACCACAAAATGCAAACATGTTATTTTGCATATGATACACCAAATAGCACAGTGAGAAGCATCAAAATGCCTGTGACAAAGTCATTTGGAAAAATGAAATCAATATGGAACTTTTTCAGGCCACTGTTAACAGTACCATTTGGAGAACAGTCAATGGAACCTATGATGAAAGTTACACCATACCCTTCTGTGAAACATGGTCATGGACCACTGATTTCATGGGGACATTTGAGTTACAAATGCATTATACTTTTGATCCATACTCACAGAATGATGAATACATTGCCCTGTGAAAAATACTGGAGGAAACTTGACACACATCAGCCTTGAAACTGCACATGGTCCATTGTTTGGACATGCCAACATGACAATATTTCAACATAGAAAGCCAAATCAACCCGTCACTAGCTTCAGAAAGAATAAAATGAAGTTTTTGAGTGACCGTCTCACTCTCCTGATCTCAACATCATTGAGCCATTCAGGGGAAACCTCAAATGTGAGGTTCCAGCAAGACACCGAAAAATATTATAGGAAACAACCATTCTGCCAGGAAGAATGTGCTGTTTTGTCATCTGAGAACATTAAGAGCCTTATCCACAACTACCACAAACAATTTAGAGCGGTCCCTGATGTTAAACAGGGCCATATTCAGCATTAGAAACTAGGGTATGTAAACTTTTGAACAGGGTCATTTGGGTAGTTTGGGTTGTGATCATGCTTTTGAAAGAGTAAACACAGAATATTGCTAATAAATATCTTAAGCTAGTCACTAGCAATGAGTGAAAAAAAAGGTTTTGTGTTATCCTTCATATTTTGTGAGAAATCGCGAAGAAAGCGTTTATTCTGCTGGGGTATGTAAACATATGAGCACAACTGTATATGATAATGAGTTAGGCATTGATACAGCAGAGGAGACATCGGGCTGCATATAGAAATGAATGTGAATATAGACATAAGTGTGTAATATGCAGTTCAGCCCTTTTACTGGGAGGAATTTTGAAAAACTGGCCCTGTGACCAGCACCCCTTATGTAGAATGTGTACGCCTATGTGTGTGGGGAGAAAGGTATAGCCTACTCTCTTAGACCCTTTTTGTCTGTGCGATTAACACAGTGCTCCTAAATTCTTATCTGTGCTCCTACTTTCTTTTTTCATTGCATAGACCCCTGCACGAGGGACGAATGAAAAGTGTGTTGCAAACAGAAATGGTTCACTGTACTGCATTTTTTAAATATAAATGACAATGTACTACTGTACATGTCATGGGTAAAATCTTATGTAATTTCTCAAAACATAAATGGCTGAAATGTAGGCCTATAGTTTCTCCATGCACTAATGTCATTGTTTTGCCGTTTTGCGTTTACACCGCGTGAATTTCCACGACACCCCAAGCAAAAGGCCTGTGTGAAATGCCCCCCCTCCCCCAAACAAAAAAATCCCTGCTGCCCCCATAGTTTCCAAAATTTCTGTGGGAATCACTGGCCATAGACTTTAACATAGGGTGTACTCACTTTTGTGAGATACATGTTGAGACATTAATGGCCGTATTTCAAATTATTTGAGTGAACAAATTGAAGCAGCTATATATGTTGTAGACTGGCTACTTCATTTTATCCAAAGTGTAATGTCTTCAATGCTGTCCCATCTAAGATATACTCACACATTTGCAGAAATGTGAGGGGTGTACTCACTTCTGTGACATACTGACAACATGTTGAATATTGAGCTACTCAGAGCAATAACAACTGGGAGCAGTGACCACAGACAGCTTTACCAGAAGAGATACTTTATTCATCCCTAGATCAATACAATAGAATTAAATGGAGTAGAATAGAATACATGTTATTCCACTGTACACGTGTATAATGAGGATTACACATTAGTGCAGAGAGATAGGGTGCATTCCAATATGCCACCTTGCGTCCTCCACTTGTGCTTGTGGCCTCGCCCCGCCTCCTAGTCCCTCCTCCGTGGAGAAAATAATAACGTTTCCCAGCTCTCAACCTAGCCACAACAACGTTTGGGGGACTGACTGTGACCATTCACCATCCCGATTGCAAACGATCTTTTGATCTTTTGCGTGATATTGAAATATAATGCTGTTGTCAGTGATGTCATCATGACATATTACTTCCTGGTATGAGGCCACAAGCACAAGTGGAGGATGCAAGGTCGCATAATGGAAGTCACCCATGGAGAGGTGAGTTTGTGTTTCCAGTGAGATCATGTGGAGGTGCTGCCCTCTGCTGGCTGGAAATAAAACTCTTCAGGCCTCGTCTTCCTCCTCCAACCAACTCGGCTGATAGGGTGGCCATCGGTCAGTTTTTACGACCTGTTCACGACATCCGTGTGTCCCTCTCTTTGTCTTTCCTTTCCTCCTAGCCTTTTGCTTATAGCCTCGAGATGCGAGGCAACGTCTTTGACGCAAACTAGACCTTGACAGTCGGTCGCGTTTCCGATATCTGCGGCCGCCATGTTACTCCAGATATAACCCCAGACTTCGAATTAACTGTATTGCTGTCACCTTATGTCGGGGAAATCTCCGTGCAATAGCCCTATATGAAGTTCATTAACTGACTATATGAAAGTTAAATAAGGTAACTATATTATTGTCTACTGTCTGTTTCCTATTTTTTCCTGCACTGGTGGCAACGCATAGTGCAACAAAGTTTGTCCGCTAAATGCCTTTACAACGTTACGAGGGTTATCACAACTTTACAAACAGGGCAAAGAAACGTCTTTCTGCACGGGCGCTGTCTGTATTTTGAGCTCGTGTTGTTGGTTATCCAGCGTCTGCATGAAAAAAAAAGGTTGACAGAAGCGGTTTGCCTCCCTTAAAACACCGCTGATAAACAGACTTCTGACCAACTTTGAGTAAAGTAAATCAAATTAATTGTTGGCTATTAGGCCTACGAATGCATGACTACCCAAAATACATTTTAAAAAATATATGAAATAGCCTACACAGACAACAACGGAAGGATTTGTCTAACCTGCCGTCTCTGATACAATATTAAGTTTGTGGTAGCCTACTGATGACTCCTGTATCGGAGTGAGGTAATGAAATGCGAAAATCCTTTCCCCCCAAAATATTGTTTTACAAGTAAAACTGTTGTTGGCAGCTGAGTTAGTCGAGGTAAGATGGCAGCGCTGTTCCCTGATTTCTGCCTACAGTTTAGAATGCCAACTTCACTGTTTTCTCCACGGAGGCGGGGATTCGGCAAGTCGAAGCAATGGGTGCGCGCGAGGACGCTAGGTTAGAAAGTTAAGGGGCGGGGTTGTCCGGCCAAAGTCCGGACAGCTGGTCACCCACTCGGCTGATGACTTCTCATTATTCTTTACATGGATCAATATGAGAGCATGTGTATACAAACAGTCGAAAATGATACATTCTTGAATCAATATTTATACACATTTGATTATACCTTCATGGACAAGTATTAAAACTCACAAGTAGCTCATTCAGGCCGACTGAGAACCGTGCCGGTGCCCGTTCCAGCACCTAATCGCGAACCGGACGCTTTTTAGTGTTTGCGAGATTTTAGCGTTTGCGAATCAGAAAATTGGTTCTTAATGCGAACCACAAAATACTAGATTTTTCTCAGCAAACCGTGACGACAGCGTGGCCGTCAGCAAGTCCATCTGGGTAACACAGTCACGTGCGGAAAAAGTTCAGAGCCCGGTATGAACACGGGCAGTTCGCAGATAAGCACTTCAGTGCCAAACGCAACTGGCGCGGACACTGGCACAGGCTCCGTTCTGGTCGGCCTGAAAGCCCTAAAGGAGACATGTGATTATCACTGTAATTTCATGAACAAGTAACAATAGGACATGATATCATTTTTCCCTGCATGTTTACTAAGGCCTCTTCTATACAAAACATGTGCATGGAGGAAGCATGTGTGTCCAGCTGAGAATATCTGTGTGTGTGTGTGTGTGTGTGTGTGTGTGTGTGTGTGTGTGTGTGTGTGTGTGTGTGTGTGTGTGTGTGTGTGTGTGTGTGTGAAGCTGAAAATTTTATTAGTGTGTGTGTGTGTGTGTGTGTGTGTGTGTGTGTGTGTGTGTGTGTGTGTGTGTGTGTGTGTGTGTGTGTGTGTGTGTGTGTAACGCATATAGTAGACACCTGAAATCACTGGAAGCCTTCCATCAAAGACATCTACGGAGAATCCTCAGGATAACCTGGGAGGATTACCAAACAAATACCAGTGTCCTGGAGGAGGCTGGCATCCCTACCATCACAGCCATCATTGCACAACGCCAACTTAGATGGACTGGCCATGTCATTCGAATGCAAGACTCTCGACTACCCCAACAAGTCCTGTACTCACAGCTTCTCCAAGGGAAACGTGCCCCAGGAGGTCAAAAGAAAAGGTACAAAGACAACATCAAGGACAACATCAGGAAGTGCCATATACCCCTTAACACCCGGGAGACTACAGTGAGGAACAGACCTGCCTGGAGAGAAGTGGTTCGAGAGGGGGCTGCAAAATACAATCTCCACACTGCTGCAGAGCAGAAGCCCAAACGCAAGAAAGAGATCACCTCCACCAATAAGGTTCTACCAAAACCCATAACTATCCCTGCCCACTCATGCCCACTAGTGGTGTGGATCGCCAATGCTCTCACGATTCAATCCAATTACGATCCGGAGGATAACGATTCGATTCGATTCGATCCGATCCGATCCAACGATGCATTGCGATGCGCAGGGACGGAGCACAGTTTGTGACGGGGGTTATGTCGAGGTCCTCTACTCATAGGCTATGTTTGATGTTATAAACGTTTAGCCTAATTGTCTGTTATTGTTCACAACATTCGCACCCCACTAGGGCTGAGCTCAAACATATATCATATTATTATAATGTGTAATTAAAGAAAAAGAAAGAGGCGACTGTGTAGCCTCAACACAATACAACCGCAGCCAACAATGATTCGTTTGTCAACCACCTTATCCGACCTCAATGCCCTCCTCCCATAGATTAGGCTACTAACACGTTCTATGCCTTCCCCATATCCAAGAGAACTGTCACGACCAAGACGCGCGGCCCCATCCTTGTCCGAAACACATTCATACAACACATAAACTGAAAGCCTTCTCGTCGGTAGGCTAGATGGTTCCGCTTTGACAAGGGTGAAACTTGGGGAGACATGTGGAAACGGCCGGGTATCACTGCGTTATTGGCTATTCAATTAATGTGATGAAGGATGGTCAAACTTTAGATGCTGCATGCCACGAAAGGGGCAATTTTTTTCCGGGAGCAGCTATGTTTAGGGCTCGGGAGGGAGGGACTGAACAGTTGTCAACGAACTTACTTGACTTTTTCCTGAAATCGGTAACCTACTGTAGGCGATATTAGGGGTCGACCGATACAGGTTTTTTAATGGCCGATGCGATACCGATATTTTTTCCATCACCCTTGGCCGATACCCGATTTCCGATACCCGATACACCGATGCCGACATTGTTAAAAAGTGTTAAAAATGACAAAAATCAGTACTGTATCATTTTTTAAAAAAAATCCTATCCCATCACCTTTTCATTACACCATAACATGAATAACAGGAAAATAACTGTCATGTACAAAGCACACTGAGCAACTAGTTTTTCAACTTTTTCATTATAGCCTCCTAAAAAGTACATAAGGCATTAAAAATTCAAAGGACTGTGGCTTGACAGTGGTACAATAGCATAGAGCTTGCCTGTAAATTTGAAAAATGTTGGGGATGACCCCAAGATTATTATGGGTTTAAATAATGCCTATTTTTTCACCTGTACAAATCAAATCAACTAACAAACAAAAGCCCAGAATAACAAACCAAAGAAATGCAAACAAAACACATAGACAAGTAAAACGGTCCGTGTACCATTCGTTCTTTTGTTTTTCGATTCAGAACCAAATAACAAAAAACGAAAAAACGGCTGGTTATTTCATTATTTCGTTTTAGTGATAAACAAAAAAACAAATTTTGATCTGTATTTCCACATTTTATTTTCTACTTCATTTCAAAATAACGCCAATGAAAAAAAGGTTGACGTGCTATTTTTATTTTTTGATATTTTGATCTCTCGGCCGTATGTGCCCCGGAAGTTATAGCCTACAAGCCGACCTCGATTAAATAGGTTAAAAGCATAACTAAATCCATACTGGATGTTGTCAGAAGAGGTGTTTTGAAACATATATGTGAAATTCACAGCCTAAAACAAATCCAAACGGCAATGTTTTTATGAAAATGTATCAGTTGAAAGCTTTCATGTCCGTCTTCATGGCCTGACGCGCCTTGCCTGCATGGACGGGCGCCCTCTGTCCATGGTGCTGAAGTCGCGGCACCAAAGATTATTTTAATTCTAACGTCTCTGGCGGCACTACTCTTATGTGAGAAGCACGTTACAGTTTCATGAGTGAATACGTACAGACAGTCTACAAAAGACCAAACAATACAACCAAACAATAGGCCTACTGTTGTACCCTTTGCCGACATAAGGCTCTCACATGCACATCACAAAACAATAATCCACGCGGCGGGACTATTTTGATTATATTTTTTCCAAAAAAATTCAAAATGACACAAAAATCAGTCATTTGCATTGTCCGTAATTATACCAAACTAAAACAAAAGTATACACGTAGAAGATAGTCCACGTTACAAAACTTCAACAAAAATGCGAGCCATATCACAAATGAAGACCATCCAAAATGCTGGTTTACAGTAAAAAAAAAAAAAAATTGAGGCAATTACCACAAAATCAATAGCTTCAGTTTTTACACTGGAAAATGAAATATGAGCTAAAACTTCACCCCCTATCATCAGTACAGTAGGTTACATTTCTGAGTAGCTCTAGGTGCATCATTCTCTGGCATTTGCAGCTGGTGCAGCCCTTATTGCACTGCGAGCTGTCCACGTGTGTGGTGCTAGGTGAAATGTGCACTGGCAGCACTCCTCGTTGAGTTTGGGAGATGTCTTTAGTGGGAGTATTTGAATGTGTAAAAAAAAAAAAAACACGTTGAACACAGTGGCAATGGCCATTTTCAGTAAACTTGGGGAAGTATAGCCTTGCGCCCTACTATTTGTAAGCCTATGCGTCTTGTTTCACCTTCGTACTTGCATCAGCACATTACACTTGCCAAAATAACGTTGATGTGGTGCTGACATTTTACTGAAGCCTAATATCTCGACCAAATCGGGAGTAAATTGAATTAAATTAAAGTCTCTCAACGTGGCTTGCCATTCCATGAGGGATAAGGAGAATGCAGCTCACACACGCGGTGCGTTCCTTTGATAGATGCCTGTGTTAAGTAGTGCGCACGCATTGTGTAGGTTTAGACAACTGATAAACATATCCAGGTCAAAATTACTAACAGGAAAAGAGGGACAATGACAAAGGGAATGAATTCGCCAGGAACACAGATTTTATTTGGCAAACTAGAGACTTTCTAGGGTTCATGACAAAATAATGCTTGGCATTAGATCTGATGGCTAGTGGGGAAAACGTCAGAGGGCAATTCTTTCCGAGAGTCAACAACAACAACACAATATCAAAATGTCATGGTGGACGCGACCACCTGCCACCAAAAGTCAGCTCCTTTCGGTTCCTAGAAAACAGATGCCTTAAAAAATAATCCAGATAGGCTACCATTCGGCTACTAGGCCTAGCCTATAGGCTATCTCCACATTGTTCCAAGACAGCTTCACTGATAAGCCTATCTAGGCTAATAGCTGTAGTAAGCCCACAAGACACCAAAACAGTGTTCGGTGGTCGTTGTCTATTACAAAACTGTTAATAAAACCGGTGGTCTTCGGGTAGGTAAAACTATGTCAGTCGTGCGCGCTGTCAAATGAGAGCCACGAGAAGCGCGGTGGGGCGCAACATCGTCCTGTGTTTCGCATCATCGCCAACGGCAGAGGCAAACACTAGTACTTCCGGGGCACATAAGGCTGAGAGATGAAAATATCAAAAATTAAAAGTAGCACGTCGGCTTTTTTTCATTGGCGTTGTTTTGAAATAAAGTACAAAATACATTTTGGAAATTCAGATCGAAATTTGTTTTTTCGTTTGTCACTAAAAGGAAATAATGAAATAATAAGCTGTTTTTTTGTTGTTGTTGTTATTTGGTTCTGAATCGAAATGAAAAAGAACGAATGGTACACGGACCTAAAACCATGTTCTTATTTTCATATTATAAAATACATTGCAAATAATCCCACCAGTAAAAACACCCCTGTTCAAAATGGTTTGGTCCGCCAAACGGCGGACACCCCTCTATTTTACACAGATTGGAACATTCACTTGTTGCTGAACAAGGAAGTGGCAGCATGCCGGTGACCTGGTCAGTGAAATGTTACAGAACTGTTTTACACAGTATTTCTAACCAAATAAACTTCTATGAATTGAAATAGCCAGTTTGCAAGTGATGTTTGTTACTCATTGGAGATCGCTAAACAGATGGAAGTTGATAAATGAATGACGCTACGAAATGCGCGTTTTGAATCGCGGTGGAAATGTACACTGAAACATGCTGGAAGGCACTCGTTACAACGCTACACTAGGTAAGGGTTATGGCAACTGGGGGTGATAAATGACCGAACAATGAACCAGGGAAATAAAAACAGTAGGCTAGTTAACCAACGCTGGTTGGTTAAATGCTACAGAAATGGTTTACAATATTTTAATTTAGCCAGTTTGCAAGTGGTGTTTGCTACCTATTAGATGTCGCTAAAACAGATTGAAGTTGATGAATGAATGACGGTATGAAATGCGCATTTTGAAAGGCTGTGGAAATTAGACACTGAAACATGCCGCTAGACAGTTAGAACGGTAGGTAAAAGATGGCGAATGGTGGTGAATATTGACTGGACAATGAACCAGGGAATTAAAATCAGTACAGAAAATGGATGGAGCTGAAACATTCTCCCTTTAGGCCTATTACATGCACATGCCATGTCATTCAGTGTCCACATTAAAATATTATGCGTCTGAAAGTCTAAAACTTTGTGGCAGCCTGCAAGGCTGTTTACTGTACTCAATGAGAGGGGGAGGGGTGACGCAGCAGCGTGCATTGCGGGTCTGCCAGCAACACAGAGCTGCCCGTCTGTAGTCAAAATCTCGGGGTGGGCGTATCGGCCAAAACCGCTTGCGTATCGGCCGATACCGATATATCGGTCGATCCTTAGACGATATAGGCCTACACACTAGCCCAGAATATGTATCTGCTGAATAGCCACTGCGCAGGGCAAACCACCACTTGAGGAGGTCTGTTTTGATTGCTTTCTTCACATCACGGATCAGAGGTGGGTCTCCAATGGTGTCCGACATACTCTGGAGGAGTTGGGCATACACCGGTGCGACGAGGCTGACTGTTGGGGTGCTCTCCTCGGACATACAGACAGTGGCA